>NW_025960546.1:0-54692 GCF_023159225.1 Perognathus longimembris pacificus
CTACCCCCTTCGTAATTGCAGAACATAAATGAGCTTTTTTCTCTGTTCCCTCACCACAATCCAGATTCTTTTGGGGAGTTACCAGTACAGTAACCATACCAGGAAGTACTTAATTTATTAAGCTACTGCTTTTCTTAATCTCAGTGGAGATATTTACTGATAAACAGCTACCTACGCAGCATGTTCATGTCGTTCCTATATGAGCTTTTATCTCTCTCCCCTCACCACAAATCAGATTCTTCTGAGGAGTTCCCAGTACATTATCCTTTCCCCTGTGTAATTACCTTAACAAGCTCCAGCTCTTTTTATTCTCAGAAGGTTTACTCCTGATAACAGCTGCCTACCCCCTTCGTAAGAGCAGGTCCTAATGAGCTTTTTTTTCTGTTCCCTCACCACAATCCAGATTCTTTTGGGGAGTTACCAGTACAGTAACCATACCAGGAAGTACTTAATTTATTAAGCTACTGCTTTTCTTAATCTCAGTGGAAATATTTACTGATAAACAGCTATGTACGAAGCATGTTCATGTCGTTCCTAAATGAGCTTTTATCTCTCTAACCTCACCACAAATCAGATTCTTCTGAGGAGTTCCCAGTACATTATCCTTTCCCCTGTGTAATTACCTTAAAAGCTCCAGCTGTTTTTATTCTCAGAAGTTTTACTCCCTGATATACAGCTGCCTACCCCCTTCGTAAGTGCAGGTCCTAAATTAGCTTTTTTCTCTGTTCCCTCACCACAATCCAGATTCTTTGGGGAGTTACCAGTACAGTAACCATACCAGGAAGTACTTCATTTATTAAGCTACTCCTTTTCTTAATCTCAGTGGAGATAGTTACTGATAAACTGCTACCTACGCAGCATGTTCATGTCGTTCCTAAATGAGCTTTTATCTCTCTCCCCTCACCACAAATCAGATTCTTCTGAGGAGTTCCCAGTACATTATCCTTTCCCCTGTGTAATTACCTTAACAAGCTCCAGCTGTTTTTATTCTCAGAAGGTTTACTACCTGATATACAGCGCCAACCCCCTTCTTAAGTGCAGTTCCTAAATGAGCTTTTTTCTCTGTTCCCTCACCACAATCCAGATTCTTTTGGGGAGTTACCAGTACAGGAACCATACAGGAAGTACTTAATTTATTAAGCTACTCCTTTTCTTAATCTCAGTGGACATATTAACTGATAAACTGCTACCTACGCAGCATGTCATGTCGTTCCTAAATGAGCTTTTATCTCTCTCCCCTCACAACAAATCAGATTCTTCTGAGGAGTTCCCAGTACATTATCCTATCCCCTGTGTAATTATCTTAACAAGCTCCAGCTGTTTTAATTCTCAGAAGGTTTACTCCCTGATATACAGCGCCAATCCCCTTCGTATGTGCAGGTCCTAAATGAACTTTTTCTCTGTTCCCTCACCACAATCCAGATTGTTTTGGGGAGTTACCAGTACAGGAACCATACCAGGAAGTACTCAATTTATTAAGCTACTGCTTTTCTTAATCTCAGTGGAGATATTTACTGATAAACTGCTACCTACGCAGCATGTTCATGTCGTTCCTAAATGAGCTTTTATCTCTCCCCCTCACAACAAATCAGATTCTTCTGAGGAATTCCCAGTACATTATCCTTTCCCCTGTGTAATTACCTTAACAAGCTCCAGCTGTTTTTATTCTCAGAAGGTTTACTCCCTGATATACAGCTGCCTACCCCCTTCGTAAGTGCAGGTCCTAAATGAGCTTTTTTCTCTGTTCCCCTCACCACAATCCAAATTCTTTTGGGGAGTTACCAGTACAGTAACCATACCAGAAAGTATTAATTTATTAAGCTACTGGTTTTCTTAATCTCAGTGGAGATATTTACTGATAAACAGCTACCTACGCAGCATGTTCATGTCGTTCCTAAATGAGCTTTTATCTCTCTCCCCTCACCACGAATCAGATTCTTCTGAGGAGTTCCCAGTAAATTATCCTTTCCCCTGTGTAATTACCTTAACAAGCTCCAGCTGTTTTTATTCTCAGAAGGTTTACTCCCTGATATACAGCTGCCTACACCCTTCGTATGTGCAGGTCCTAAATGAGCTTTTTTCTCTGTTCCCTCACCACAATCCAGATTCTTTTGGGGAGTGACCAGTACAGTAACCATACCAGGAAGTACTTAATTTATTAAGCTACTACTTTTCTTAATCTCAGTGGAGATATTTACTGATAAACTGCTACCTACGCAGCATGTTCATGTCGTTCCTAAATGAGCTTTTATCTCTCTCCCCTCACCACAAATCAGAATCTTCTGAGGAGTTCCCAGTACATTATCCTTTCCCCTGTGTAATTACCTTATCAAGCTCCAGCTGTTTTTATTCTCAGAAGTTTTAATCCTGATATACAGCGCCAACCCCCTTCTTAAGTGCAGTTCCTAAATGAGCTTTTTTCTCTGTTCCCCTCACCACAATCTAGATTCTTTTGGGGAGTTACCAGTACAGGAACCATACAGGAAGTACTTAATTTATTAAGCTACTCCTTTTCTTAATCTCAGTGGAGATATTTACTGATAAACTGCTACCTACGCAGCATGTTCATGTCGTTCCTAAATGAGCTTTTATCTCTCTCCCTCACCACAAATCATATTCTTCTGAGGAGTTCCCAGTACATTATCCTTTCCCTGTGTAATTACCTTAACAAGCTCCAGCTGTTTTTATTCTCAGAAGGTTTACTCCCTGATATACAGCTGCCTACCCCTTCGTAAGTGCAGGTCTTAATGAGATTTTTTCTCTGTTTCCTCACCACAATCCAGATTCTATTGGGGAGTTACCAGTACAGTAACCATACCAGGAAGTACTTAATTTATTAAGCTACTGCTTTTCTTAATCTCAGTGGAGATATTTACTGATAAACAGCTACCTACGCAGCATGTTCATGTCGTCCCTAAATGAGCTTTTATCTCTCTCCCCTCACGACAAATCAGATTCTTCTGAGGTGTTCTCATTTCATTATCCTTTCTCCTGTGTAATTACCTTAACAAGCTCCAGCTGTTTTTATTCTCAGAAGGTTTACTCCCTGATATACAGCTGCCTACCCCCTTCCTAAGTGCAGGTCCTAAATGAGCTTTTTTCTCAGTTCCCTCACAAAAATCCAGATTCTTTTGGGGAGTTACCAGTACAGTAACCATACCAGGAAGTACTTAATTTATTAAGCTACTGCTTTTCTTAATCTCAGTGGAGATATTTACTGATAAACAGCTACCTAGCAGAATGTTCATGTCGTTCCTAAATGAGCTTTTTCTCTGTTCCCTCACCACAATCCAGATTCTTTTGGGGAGTTACCAGTACAGTATCCATACCAGGAAGTACTTAATTTATTAAGCTACTGCTTTTCTTAATCTCAGTGGTGATATTACTGATAAACAGCTACGTATGCAGCATGTTCATGTCGTTCCTAAATGAGCTTTTATCACTCTCCCCTCACCACAAATCAGATTCTTCTGAGGAGTTCCCAGTACATTACCCTTTCCCCTGTGTAATTACCTTAACAAGCTCCAGCTGTTTTTATTCTAAGAAGCGATACTCCCTGATATCCAGCTGCCTACCCCCTTCGTAAGTGCAGGTCCTAAATGAGCTTTGTTATCTGTTCCCGCACCACAATCCAGATTCTTTTGGGGAGTTACCAGTACAGTAACAATACCAGGAATTACTTAATTTATTAAGCTATTGCTTTTCTTAATCTCAGTGCAGATTTTTACTGATAAACAGCTACGTATGCAGCATGTTCATTTCGTTCCTAAATGAGCTTTTATCTCTCTCCCCTCAACACAAATCAGATTCTTCTGAGGAGTTCCCAGTACATTATCCTTTCCCCTGTGTAATTACCTTAACAAGCTCCAGCTGTTTTTATTCTCAGAAGCGATACTCCCTGATATACAGCTGACTACCCCCTTCGTAAGTGCAGGTCCTAAATGAGCTTTTTTTCTCTGTTCCCTCACCACAATCCAGATTCTTTTGGGAGTTACCAGTACAGTAACCATACAGGAAGTACTTAATTTATTAAGCTACTGCTTTTCTTAATCTCAGTGGAGATATTTACTGATAAACAGCTACCTACGCAGCATGTCCATGTCGTTCTTATATGAGCTTTTATCTCTCTCCCCTCACCACAAATCAGATTCTTCTGAGGAGTTCCCAGTACATTATCCTTTCCCCTGTGTAATTACCTTAACAAGCTCCAGCTGTTTTTATTCTCAGAAGGCTTACTCCCTGACATACAGCTGCCTACCCCCTTCGTAAGTGCAGGTCTTAATGAGCTTTTTTCTCTGTTCCCTCACCACAATCCAGATTCTTTTGGGGAGTTACCAGTACAGTAACCATACCAGGAAGTACTTAATTTATTAAGCTACTGCTTTTCTTAATCTCAGTGGAAATATTTACTGATAAACAGCTACCTACGCAGCATGTTCATGTCGTTCCTAAATGAGCTTTTATCTCTCTCCCCTCACCACAAATCAGATTCTTTTGAGGAGTTCCCAGTACATTATCCTTTCCCCTGTGTAATTACCTTAACAAGCTCCAGCTGTTTTTATTCTCAGAGGTTTACTCCTGATATACAGCTGCCTACCCCCTTCGTAAGTGCAGGTCCTAATGAGCTTTTTTCTCTGTTCCCTCACCACAATCCGGATTCTTTTGGGGAGTTACCAGTACAGTAACCATACCAGGAACTACTTAATTATTAAACTACTGCTTTTCTTAATCTCAGTGGAGATATTTACTGATAAACAGCTACGTATGCAGCATGTTCATGTCCTTCCTAAATGAGCTTTTTATCTCTCCCCTCACCACAAATCAGATTCTTCTGAGGAGTTCCCAGTACATTATCCTTTCCCCTGTGTAATTACCTTAAAAAACTCCAGCTTTTTTTATTCTCAGAAGTTTTACTCCCTGATATACAGCTGCCTACCCCCTTCGTAAGTGCAGGTCCTAAATGAGCATTTTTCTCTGTTCCCTCACCACAATCCAGATTCTTTTGGGGAGTTACCAGTACAGTAACCACACCAGGAAATACTTAATTTATTAAGCTACTGCTTTTCTTAATCTCAGTGGAGATATTTACTGATAAACAGCTACCTACGCAGCATGTTCATGTCGTTCCTAAATGAGCTTTTTCTCTGTTCCCTCACCACAATCCAGATTCTTTTGGGAGTTACCAGTACAGTATCCATACCAGGAAGTACATAATTTATTAAGCTACTGCTTTTCTTAATCTCAGTGGTGATATTTACTGATAAACAGCTACGTATGCAGCATGTTCATGTCGTTCCTAAATGAGCTTTTATCACTCTCCACTCACCACAAATCAGATTCTTCTGAGGAGTTCCCAGTACATTACCCTTTCCCCTGTGTAATTACCTTAACAAGCTCCAGCTGTTTGTATTCTAAGAAGAGATACTCCCTGATATCCAGCTGCTACCCCCTTTGTAAGTGCAGGTCCTAAATGAGCTTTGTTATCTGTTCCCTCACCACAATCCAGATTCTTTTGGGGAGTTACCAGTACAGTAACAATACCAGGAATTACTTAATTTATTAAGCTATTGCTTTTCTTAATCTCAGTGCAGATTTTTACTGATAAACAGCTACGTATGCAGCATGTTCATTTCGTTCCTAAATGAGCTTTTATCTCTCTCCCCTCAACACAAATCAGATTCTTCTGAGGAGTTCCCAGTACATTATCCTTTCCCCTGTGTAATTACCTTAACAAGCTCCAGCTGTTTTTATTCTCAGAAGCGATACTCCCTGATATACAGCTGCCTACCCCCTTCGTAAGTGCAGGTCCTAAATGAGCTTTTTTCTCTGTTCCCTCACCACAATCCAGATTCTTTTGGGGAGTTACCAGTACAGTAACCATACGAGGAAGTACTTAATTTATTAAGCTACTGCTTTTCTTAATCTCAGTGGAGATATTTACTGATAAACAGCTACCTACGCAGCATGTCCATTTCGTTCTTATATGAGCTTTTATCTCTCTCCCCTCACCACAAATCAGATTCTTCTGAGGAGTTCCCAGTACATTATCCTTTCCCCTGTGTAATTACCTTAACAAGCTCCAGCTGTTTTTATTCTCAGAAGGCTTACTCCCTGACATACAGCTGCCTACCCCCTTCGTAAGTGCAGGTCTTAATGAGCTTTTTTCTCTGTTCCCTCACCACAATCCAGATTCTTTTGGGGAGTTACCAGTACAGTAACCATACCAGGAAGTACTTAATTTATTAAGCTACTGCTTTTCTTAATCTCAGTGGAAATATTTACTGATAAACAGCTACCTACGAAGCATGTTCATGTCGTTCCTAAATGAGCTTTTATCTCTCTCCCCTCACCACAAATCAGATTCTTTTGAGGAGTTCCCAGTATATTATCCTTTCCCCTGTGTAATTACCTTAACAAGCTCCAGCTGTTTTTATTCTCAGAAGGTTTACTCCCTGATATACAGCTGCCTACCCCCTTCGTAAGTGCAGGTCCTAAATGAGCTTTTTTCTCTGTTCCCTCACCACAATCCGGATTCTTTTGGGGAGTTACCAGTACAGTAACCATACCAGGAACTACTTAATTTATTAAACTACTGCTTTTCTTAAGCTCAGTGGAGATATTTACTGATAAACAGCTACGTATGCAGCATGTTCATGTCCTTCCTAAATGAGCTTTTTTATCTCTCCCCTCACCACAAAATCAGATTCTTCTGAGGAGTTCCCAGTACATTATCCTTTCCCCTGTGTAATTATCTTAAAAAATTCCAGCTGTTTTTATTCTCAGAAGTTTTACTCCCTGATATACAGCTGCCTACCCCCTTCGTAAGTGCAGGTCATAAATGAGCATTTTTCTCTGTTCCCTCACCACAATCCAGATTCTTTTGGGGAGTTACCAGTACAGTAACCACACCAGGAAATACTTAATTTATTAAGCTACTGCTTTTCTTAATCTCAGTGGAGATATTTACTGATAAACAGCTACCTACGCAGCATGTTCATGTCGTTCCTAAATGAGCTTTTTCTCTGTTCCCTCACCACAATCCAGATTCTTTTGGGGAGTTACCAGTACAGTATCCATACCAGGAAGTACATAATTTATTAAGCTACTGCTTTTCTTAATCTCAGTGGTGATATTTACTGATAAACAGCTACGTATGCAGCATGTTCATGTCGTTCCTAAATGAGCTTTTATCACTCTCCACTCACCACAAATCAGATTCTTCTGAGGAGTTCCCAGTACATTACCTTTTCCCCTGTGTAATTACCTTAACAAGCTCCAGCTGTTTGTATTCTAAGAAGAGATACTCCCTGATATCCAGCTGCCTACCCCCTTTGTAAGTGCAGGTCCTAAATGAGCTTTGTTATCTGTTCCCTCACCACAATCCAGATTCTTTTGGGGAGTTACCAGTACAGTAACAATACCAGGAATTACTTAATTTATTAAGCTATTGCTTTTCTTAATCTCAGTGCAGATTTTTACTGATAAACAGCTACGTATGCAGCATGTTCATTTCGTTCCTAAATGAGCTTTTATCTCTCTCCCCTCAACACAAATCAGATTCTTCTGAGGAGTTCCCAGTACATTATCCTTTCCCCTGTGTAATTACCTTAACAAGCTCCAGCTGTTTTTATTCTCAGAAGCGATACTCCCTGATATACAGCTGCCTACCCCCTTCGTAAGTGCAGGTCCTAAATGAGCTTTTTTCTCTGTTCCCTCACCACAATCCAGATTCTTTTGGGGAGTTACCAGTACAGTAACCATACCAGGAAGTACTTAATTTATTAAGCTACTGCTTTTCTTAATCTCAGTGGAGATATTTACTGATAAACAGCTACCTACGCAGCATGTTCATGTCGTTCTTAAATGAGCTTTTATCTCTCTCCCCTCACCACAAATCAGATTCTTCTGAGGAGTTCCCAGTACATTATCCTTTCCCCTGTGTAATTACCTTAACAAGCTCCAGCTGTTTTTATTCTCAGAAGCGATACTCCCTGATATACAGCTGCCTACCCCCTTCGTAAGTGCAGGTCATAAATGAGCTTTTTTCTCTGTTCCCTCACCACAATCCAGATTCTTTTGGGGAGTTACCAGTACAGTAACCATACCAGGAAGTACTTAATTTATTAAGCTACTGCTTTTCTAAATCTCAGTGGAGATATTTACTGATAAACAGCTACCTACGCAGCATGTTCATGTCGTTCTTAAATGAGCTTTTATCTCTCTCCCCTCACCACAAATCAGATTCTTCTGAGGAGTTCCCAGTACATTATCCTTTCCCCTGTGTAATTACCTTAACAAGCTCCAGCTGTTTTTATTCTCAGAAGGCTTACTCCCTGACATACAGCTGCCTACCCCCTTCGTAAATGCAGGTCTTAATGAGCTTTTTTCTCTGTTCCCTCACCACAATCCAGATTCTTTTGGGGAGTTACCAGTACAGTAACCATACCAGGAAGTACTTAATTTATTAAGCTACTGCTTTTCTTAATCTCAGTGGAAATATTTACTGATAAACAGCTACCTACGCAGAATGTTCATGTCGTTCCTAAATGAGCTTTTTTCTCTCTCCCCTCACCACAAATCAGATTCTTCTGAGGAGTTCCCAGTACATTATCCTTTCCCCTGTTTAATTACCTTAAAAAACTCCAGCTGTTTTTATTCTTAGATGTTTTACTCCCTGATATACAGCTGCCTACCCCCTTCGTAAGTGCAGGTCCTAAATGAGCATTTTTCTCTGTTCCCTCACCACAATCCAGATTCTTTTGGGGAGTTACCAGTACAGTAACCACACCAGGAAATACTTAATTTATTAAGCTACTGCTTTTCTTAATCTCAGTGGAGATATTTACTGATAAACAGCTACCTACGCAGCATGTACATGTCGTTCCTAAATGAGCTTTCATTTCTCTCCCCTCACCACAAATCAGATTCTTCTGAGGAGTTCCCAGTACATTATCCTTTCCCCTGTGTAATTACCTTAACAAGCTCCAGCTGTTTTTATTCTCAGAAGGTTTACTCCCTGATATACTGCTGCCTACACCCTTCGTAAGTGCAGGTCCTAAATGAGCTTTTTTCTCTGTTCCGTCACCACAATCCAGATGCTTTTGGGGAGTTACCAGTACAGTAAACATACCAGGAAGTACTTAATTTATTAAGCTACTGCTTTTCTTAATCTCAGTAGAGATATTTACTGATAAACAGCTACCTACGCAGAATGTTCATGTCGTTCCTAAATGAGCTTTTATCTCTCTCCCATCACCACAAATCAGATTCTTCTTAGGAGTTCCCAGTACATTATCCTTTCCCCTGTGTAATTACCTTAACAAGCTCCAGCTGTTTTTATTCTCAGAAGGTTTACTCCCTGAAATACTGTTGCCTACCCCCTAGGTAAGTGTAGGTCCTAAATGAGCTTTTTTGTCTGTTCCCTCACCACAATCCAGATTCTTTTCGGGAGGTACCAGTACAGTAACCATACCAGGAAGTACTTAATTTATTAAGCTACTGCTTTTCTTAATCTCAGTGGAGATATTTACTGATAAACAGCTACCTACGCAGCATGTTCATGTCGTTCCTAAATGAGCTTTTATCTCTCTCCCCTCACCACAAATCAGATTCTTCTGAGGAGTTCCCAGTACATTATCCTTTCCCCTGTGTAATTACCTTAACAAGCTCCAGCTGTTTTTATTCTCAGAAGTTTTACTCCATGATATACAGCTGCCTAACCCTTCGTAAGTGCAGGTCTTAAATGAACGTTTTTCTCTGTTCCTTCACCACAATCCAGATTCTTTTGGGGAGTTACCAGTACAGTAACCATACCAGGAAGTACTTAATTTATTAAGCAACTGCTTTTCTTAATCTCAGTGGAGATATTTACTGATCAACATCTACCTACGCAGCATGTTCATGTCGTTCCTAAATGAGCTTTTATCTCTCTCCCCTCACCACAAATCAGATTCTTCTGAGGAGTTCCCAGTACATTATCCATTCCCCTGTGTAATTACCTTAACAAGCTCCAGCTGTTTTTATTCTCAGAAGGTTTAATCCCTGATATACAGCTGCCTACCCCCTTCATAAATGCAGGTCGTAAATGAGCTTTTTTATCTGTTCCCTCACCAAAATCCAGATTCTTTTTGGGACTTACCAGTACAGTAACCATACCAGGAAGTACTTAATTTATTAAGCTACTGCTTTTCTTAATCTCAGTGGAGGTATTTACTGATAAACAGCTACCTACGCAAAATGTTCATGTCGTTCCTAAATGAGCTTTTATCTCTCTCCCATCACCACAAATCAGATTCTTCTGAGGTGTTCCCAGTACATTATCCTTTCCCCTGTGTAATTACCTTAACAAGCTCCAGCTGTTTTTATTCTCAGAAGGTTTACTCTCTGATATACAGCTGCCTACCATCTTCGTAAGTGCAGGTCCTAAATGAGCTTTTTTCTCTGTTCCCTCACCACAATCCAGATTCTTTTGGGGAGTTACCAGGACAGTAACCATACCAGGAAGTACTTAATTTATTAAGCTACTGCTTTTCTTAATCTCAGTGGAGATATTTACTGATAAACAGCTACCTATGCAGCATGTTCATGTCGTTCCTAAATGAGCTTTTACCTCTCTCCCCTCACCACAAATCAGATTCTTCTGAGGAGTTCCCAGTACATTATCCATTCCCCTGTGTAATTACCTTAACAAGCTCCAGCTGTTTTTATTCTCAGAAGGTTTAATCCCTGATATACAGCTGCCTACCCCCTTCGTAAGTGCAGGTCGTAAATGAGCTTTTTTATCTGTTCCCTCACCAAAATCCAGATTCTTTTTGGGACTTACCAGTACAGTAACCATACCAGGAAGTACTTAATTTATTAAGCTACTGCTTTTCTTAATCTCAGTGGAGGTATTTACTGATAAACAGCTACCTACGCAGCATGTTCATGTCGTTCCTAAATGAGCTTTTATCTCTCTCCCCTCACCACAAATCAGATTCTTCTGAGGAGTTCCCAGTACAGTATCCTTTCCCCTGTGTAATTACCTTAACAAACTCCAGCTGTTTTTATTCTCAGAAGGTTTACTCCCTGATATACAGCTGCCTACCCCCTTCGTAAGTGCAGGTCCTAAATGAGCTTTTTTCTCTGTTCCCTCACCACAATCCAGATTCTTTTGGGGAGTTACCAGGACAGTAACCATACTAGGAAGTACTTAATTTATTAAGCTACTGCTTTTCTTAATCTCAGTGGAGATATTTACTGATAAACACCTACGTACGCAGCATGTTCATGTCGTTCCTAAATGAGCTTTTATCTCTCTCCCCTCACCACAAATCAGATTCTTCTGAGGAGTTCCCAGTACATTATCCTTTCCCCTGTGTAATTACCTTAACAAGCTCCAGCTGTTTTATTCTCAGAAGGTTTACTCCCTGATATACAGCTGCCTACCCCCTTCGTAAGTGCTGGTCCTAAATGAGCTTTTTTCTCCGTTCCCTCACCACAATCCAGATTCTTTTGGGGAGTTACCAGTACAGTAACCATACCAGGAAGTACTTAATTTATTAAGCTACTGCTTTTCTTAATCTCAGTGGAGATATTTACTGATAAACACCTACGTACGCAGCATGTTCATGTCGTTCCTAAATGAGCTTTTATCTCTCTCCCCTCACCACAAATCAGATTCTTCTGAGGAGTTCCCAGTACATTATCCTTTCCCCTGTGTAATTACCTTAACAAGCTCCAGCTGTTTTATTCTCAGAAGGTTTACTCCCTGATATACAGCTGCCTACCCCCTTCGTAAGTGCAGGTCCGAAATGAGCTTTTTTCTCTGTTCCCTCACCACAATCCAGATTCTTTTGGGGAGTTACCAGTACAGTAACCATACCAGGAGGTGCTGAACTCATTAAGCTACTGCTTTTCTTAATCTCAGGGGAGATATTTACTGATAAACAGCTACCTACGCAGCATGTTCATGTCGTTCCTAAATGAGCTTTTTTCTCTCTCCCCTCACCACAAATCAGATTCTTCTGAGGAGTTCCCAGTACATTATCCTTTCCCCTGTGTAATTACCTTAACAAGCTCCAGCTGTTTTTATTCTCAGAAGGTTTACTCCCTGATATACAGCTGCCTACCCCCTTCGTAAGTGCAGGTCCTAAATGAGCTTTTTTCTCTGTTCCCTCACCACAATCCAGATTCTTTTTGGGAGTTACCAGTACAGTAACCATACCAGGAGGTGCTGAACTCATTAAGCTACTGCTTTTCTTAATCTCAGTGGAGATATTTAGTGATAAACAGCTACCTACGCAGCATGTTCATGACGTTCCTAAATGAGCTTTTATCTCTCTCCCCTCACCACTAATCAGATTCTTCTGAGGAGTTCCCAGTACATTATCCTTTCCCCTGTGTAATTACCTTAACAAGCTCCAGATGTTTTTATTCTCAGAAGCGATACTCCCAGATATACAGCTGGCTACCCCCTTCGTAAGTGCAGGTCCTAAATGAGCTTCTTTCTCTGTTCCGTCACCACAATCCAGATTATTTTGGTGAGTTACCAGTACAGTAACCATACCAGGAAGTACTTAATTTATTAAGCTACTGCTTTTCTTAATCTCAGTGGAGATATTTACTGATAAACAGCTACCTACGCAGCATATTCCTGTCGTTCCTAAATGAGATTTTATCTCTCTCCCCTAAACACAAATCAGATTTTTCTGAGGAGTTCCCGGTACATTACCCTTTCCCCTGTGTAATTACCTTAACAAGCTATAGCTGTTTTTATTCTCAGAAGGTTTACTCCCTAATATATAGCTGCCTACCCCCTTCGTAAGTGCAGGTCCTAAATGAGCTTTTTTCTCTGTTCCGTCACCACAATCCAGATTCTTTTGGGGAGTTACCAGTACAGTAACCATACCAGGAAGTACTTAAATTATTAACCTACTGCTTTTCTTAATCTCAGTGGAGATATTTACTGATAAACAGCTACCTACGCTGCATGTTCATGTCGTTCCTAAATGAGCTTTTATCTCTCTCTCCTCACCACAAATCAGATTCTTCTGAGGAGTTCCCCGTACATTATCCTTTCCCCTGTGTAATTACCTTAACAAGCTCCAGCTGTTTTTATTCTCAGAAGGTTTACTCCCTGATATACAGCTGCCTACCCCCTTCGTAAGTGCAGGTCCTAAATGAGCTTTTTTCTCTGTTCCCTCACCACAATCCAGATTCTTTTGGGGAGTTACCAGTACAGTAACCATACCAGGAGGTGCTGAACTCATTAAGCTACTGCTTTTCTTAATCTCAGTGGAGATATTTACTGATAAACAGCTACCTACGCAGCATGTTCATGTCGTTCCTAAATGAGCTTTTTTCTCTCTCCCCTCACCACAAATCAGATTCTTCTGAGGAGTTCCCAGTACATTATCCTTTCCCCTGTGTAATTACCTTAACAAGCTCCAGCTGTTTTTATTCTCAGAAGGTTTACTCCCTGATATACAGCTGCCTACCCCCTTCGTAAGTGCAGGTCCTAAATGAGCTTTTTTCTCTGTTCCCTCACCACAATCCAGATTCTTTTTGGGAGTTACCAGTACAGTAACCATACCAGGAGGTGCTGAACTCATTAAGCTACTGCTTTTCTTAATCTCAGTGGAAATATTTAGTGATAAACAGCTACCTACGCAGCATGTTCATGTCGTTCCTAAATGAGCTTTTATCTCTCTCCCCTCACCACAAATCAGATTCTTCTGAGGAGTTCCCAGTACATTATCCTTTCCCCTGTGTAATTACCTTAACAAGCTCCAGCTGTTTTATTCTCAGAAGGTTTACTCCCTGATATACAGCTGCCTACCATCTTCGTAAGTGCAGGTCCTAAATGAGCTTTTTTCTCTGTTCCCTCACCACAATCCAGATTCTTTTGGGGAGTTACCAGTACAGGAACCATACCAGGAAGTACTTAATTTATTAAGCTACTGCTTTTCTTAATCTCAGTGGAGATATTTACTGATAAACAGCTACCTACGCAGTATGTTCATATAGTTCCTAAATGAGCTTTTATCTCTCTCCCCTCACCACAAATCAGATTCTTCTGAATTGTTCCCAGTACATTATCCTTTCCCCTGTGTAATTACCTTAACAAGCTCCAGCTGTTTTTATTCTCAGAAGTTTTACTCCCTGATATACAGCTGCCTACCCCCTTCATAAGTGCAGGTCCTAAATGAGCTTTTTTCTCTGTTCCCTCACCACAATCCAGATTCTTTTGGGGAGTTACCAGTACAGTAACCATACCAGGAAGTACTTAATTTATTAAGCTACTGCTTTTCTTAATCTCAGTGGAGGTATTTACTGATAAACAGCTACCTACGCAGCATGTTCATGTCGTTCCTAAATGAGCTTTTATCTCTCTCCCCGCACCGCAAATCAGATTCTTCTGAGGAGTTCCCAGTGCATTATCCTTTCCCCTGTGTAATTACCTTAACAAGCTCCAGCTGTTTTTATTCTCAGAAGGTTTACTCCCTGATATACAGCTGCCTACCCCCTTCGTAAGTGCAGGTCTTAATGAGCTATTCTCTCTGTTCCCTCACCACAATCCAGATTCTTTTGTGGAGTTACCAGTACAGTATCCATAGCAGGAAGTATTTAATTTATTAAGCTACTGCTTTTCTTAATCTCAGTGGAGATATTTACTGATAAACAGCTACCTACGCTGCATGTTCATGTTGTTCCTAAATGAGCTTTTATCTCTCTCCCCTCACCACAAATCAGATTCTTCTGAGGAGTTCCCAGTACATTATGCTTTCCCCTGTGTAATTACCTTAACAAGCTCCCGCTGTTTTTATTCTCAGAAGGTTTACTCCCTGATATACAGCTGCCTACCCCCTTCGTAAGTGCAGGTCTTAATGAGCTATTCTCTCTGTTCCCTCACCACAATCCAGATTCTTTTGTGGAGTTACCAGTACAGTATCCATAGCAGGAAGTATTTAATTTATTAAGCTACTGCTTTTCTTAATCTCAGTGGAGATATTTACTGATAAACAGATACCTACGCTGCATGTTCATGTTGTTCCTAAATGAGCTTTTATCTCTCTCCCCTCAGCAAAAATGAGATTCTTCTGAGGAGTTCCCAGTACATTATGCTTTCCCCTGTGTAATTACCTTAACAAGCTCCAGCTGTTTTTATTCTCAGAAGCGATACTCCCAGATATACAGCTGGCTACCCCCTTCGTAAGTGCAGGTCCTAAATGAGCTTCTTTCTCTGTTCCGTCACCACAATCCAGATTCTGTTGGTGAGTTACCAGTACAGTAACCATACCAGGAAGTACTTAATTTATTAAGCTACTTCTTTTCTTAATCTCAGTGGAGATATTTACTGATAAACAGCTACCTACGCAGCATATTCCTGTCGTTCCTAAATGGATTTTATCTCTCTCCCCTCAACACAAATCAGATTTTTCTGAGGAGTTCCCGGTACATTACCCTTTCCCCTGTGTAATTACCTTAACAAGCTATAGCTGTTTTTATTCTCAGAAGGTTTACTCCCTAATATATAGCTGCCTACCCCTTCGTAAGTGCAGGTCCTAAATGAGCTTTTTTCTCTGTTCCGTCACCACAATCCAGATTCTTTTGGGGAGTTACCAGTACAGTAACCATACCAGGAAGTACTTAAATTATTAACCTACTGCTTTTCTTAATCTCAGTGGAGATATTTACTGATAAACAGCTACCTACGCTGCATGTTCATGTCGTTCCTAAATGAGCTTTTATCTCTCTCCCCTCACCACAAATCAGATTCTTCTGAGGAGTTCCCCGTACATTATCCTTTCCCCTGTGTAATTACCTTAACAAGCTGCAGCTGTTTTTATTCTCAGAAGGTTTACTCCCTGATATACAGCTGCCTACCCCCTTCGTAAGTGCAGGTCCTAAATGAGCTTTTTTCTCTGTTCCCTCACCACAATCCAGATTCTTTTGGGGAGTTACCAGTACAGTAACCATACCAGGAGGTGCTGAACTCATTAAGCTACTGCTTTTCTTAATCTCAGGGGAGATATTTACTGATAAACAGCTACCTACGCAGCATGTTCATGTCGTTCCTAAATGAGCTTTTTTCTCTCTCCCCTCACCACAAATCAGATTCTTCTGAGGAGTTCCCAGTACATTATCCTTTCCCCTGTGTAATTACCTTAACAAGCTCCAGCTGTTTTTATTCTCAGAAGGTTTACTCCCTGACATACAGCTGCCTACCCCCATCGTAAGTGCAGGTCTTAATGAGCTATTCTCTCTGTTCCCTCACCACAATCCAGATTCTTTTGTGGAGTTACCAGTACAGTATCCATAGCAGGAAGTATTTAATTTATTAAGCTACTGCTTTTCTTAATCTCAGTGAAGATATTTACTGATAAACAGCTACCTACGCTGCATGTTCATGTTGTTCCTAAATGAGCTTTTATCTCTCTCCCCTCACCACAAATCAGATTCTTCTGAGGAGTTCCCGGTACATTATCCTTTCCCCTGTGTAATTACCTTAACAAGCTCCAGCTGTTTTTATTCTCAGAAGGTTTACTCCCTGATATACAGCTGCCTACCCCCTTCGTAAGTGCAGGTCCTAAATGAGCTTTTTTCTCTGTTCCCTCACCACAATCCAGATTCTTTTTGGAGTTACCAGTACAGTAACCATACCAGGAGGTGCTGAACTCATTAAGCTACTGCTTTTCTTAATCTCAGTGGAGATATTTAGTGATAAACAGCTACCTACGCAGCATGTTCATGTCGTTCCTAAATGAGCTTTTATCTCTCTCCCCTCACCACAAATCAGATTCTTTTGAGGAGTTCCCAGTACATTATCCTTTCCCCTGTGTAATTACCTTAACAAGCTCCCGCTGTTTTTATTCTCAGAAGGTTTACTCCCTGATATACAGCTGCCTACCCCCTTCGTAAGTGCAGGTCCTAAATGAGCTTTTTTCTCGGTTCCCTCACCACAATCCAGATTCTTTTGGGGAGTTACCAGTACAGTAACCGTACCAGGAAGTACTTAGTTTATTAAGCTACTGCTTTTCTTAATCTCAGTGGAGATATTTACTGATAAACAGCTACCTACGCAGGATGTTCATGTCGTTCCTAAATGAGCTTTTATCTCTCTCCCCTCACCACAAATCAGATTCTTCTGAGGAGTTCCCAGTACATTATCCTTTCCCCTGTGTAATTACCTTAACAAGCTCCAGCTGTTTTTATTCTCAGAAGGTTTACTCCCTGATATACAGCTGCCTACCCCCTTCGTAAGTGCAGGTCCTAAATGAGCTTTTTTCTCTGTTCCCTCACCAGAATCCATATTCTTTTTGGGAGTTACCAGTACAGTAACCATACCAGGAGGTGCTGAACTCATTAAGCTACTGCTTTTCTTAATCTCAGTGGAGATATTTACTGATAAACAGCTACCTACGCAGCATGTTCATGTCGTTCCTAAATGAGCTTTTATCTCTCTCCCCTCACCACAAATCAGATTCTTTTGAGGAGTTCCCAGTACATTATCCTTTCCCCTGTGTAATTACCTTAACAAGGTCCCGCTGTTTTTATTCTCAGAAGGTTTACTCCCTGATATACAGCTGCCTACACCCTTCGTAAGTGCATGTCCTAAATGAGCTTTTTTCTCGGTTCCCTCACCACAATCCAGATTCTTTTGGGGAGTTACCAGTACAGTAACCATACCAGGAAGTACTTAATTTATTAAGCTACTGCTTTTCTTAATCTCAGTGGAGATATTTACTGATAAACAGCTACCTACGCAGGATGTTCATGTCGTTCCTAAATGAGCTTTTATCTCTCTCCCCTCACCACAAATCAGATTCTTCTGAGGAGTTCCCAGTACATTATCCTTTCCCCTGTGTAATTACCTTAACAAGCTCCAGCTGTTTTTATTCTCAGAAGGTTTACTCCCTGATATACAGCTGCCTACCCCCTTCGTAAGTGCAGGTCCTAAATGAGCTTTTTTCTCTGTTCCCTCACCACAATCCAGATTCTTTTGGGGAGTTACCAGTACAGTAACCATACCAGGAAGTACTTAATTTTTAAGCTACTGCTTTTCTTAATCTCAGTGGAGATATTTACTGATAAACACCTACCTACGCAGCATGTTCATGTCGTTCCTAAATGAGCTTTTATCTCTCTCCCCTCACCACTAATCAGATTCTTCTGAGGAGTTCCCAGTACATTATCCTTTCCCCTGTGTAATTACCTTAACAAGCTCCAGATGTTTTTATTCTCAGAACCGATACTCCCAGATATACAGCTGGCTACCCCCTTCGTAAGTGCAGGTCCTAAATGAGCTTCTTTCTCTGTTCCCTCACCACAATCCAGATTCTTTTGGTGAGTTACCAGTACAGTAACCATACCAGGAAGTACTTAATTTATTAAGCTACTTCTTTTCTTAATCTCAGTGGAGATATTAACTGATAAACAGCTACCTACGCAGCATATTCCTGTCGTTCCTAAATGAGATTTTATCTCTCTCCCCTCTACACAAATCAGATTTTTCTGAGGAGTTCCCGGTACATTACCCTTTCCCCTGTGTAATCACCTTAACAAGCTATAGCTGTTTTTATTCTCAGAAGGTTTACTCCCTAATATATAGCTGCCTACCCCCTTCGTAAGTGCAGGTCCTAAATGAGCTTTTTTCTCTGTTCCGTCACCACAATCCAGATTCTTTTGGGGAGTTACCAGTACAGTAACCATACCAGGAAGTACTTAATTTATTAACCTACTGCTTTTCTTAATCTCAGTGGAGATATTTACTGATAAACAGCTACCTACGCTGCATGTTCATTTCGTTCCTAAATGAGCTTTTATCTCTCTCCCCTCACCACAAATCAGATTCTTCTTAGGAGTTCCCCGTACATTATCCTTTCCCCTGTGTAATTACCTTAACAAGCTCCAGCTGTTTTTATTCTCAGAAGATTTACTCCCTGATATACAGCTGCCTACCCCCTTCGTAAGTGCAGGTCCTAAATGAGCTTATTTCTCTGTTCCCTCACCACAATCCAGATTCTTTTGGGGAGTTACCAGTACAGTAACCATACCAGGAGGTGCTGAACTCATTAATCTACTGCTTTTCTTAATCTCAGGGGAGATATTTACTGATAAACAGCTACCTACGCAGCATGTTCATGTCGTTCTTAAATGAGCTTTTTTCTCTCTCCCCTCACCACAAATCAGATTCTTCTGAGGAGTTCCCAGTACATTATCCTTTCCCCTGTGTAATTACCTTAACAAGCTCCAGCTGTTTTTATTCTCAGAAGGTTTACTCCCTGATATACAGCTGCCTACCCCCTTCGTACGTGCAGGTCTTAATGAGCTATTCTCTCTGTTCCCTCACCACAGTCCAGATTCTTTTGTGGAGTTACCAGTACAGTATCCATAGCAGGAAGTATTTAATTTATTAAGCTACTGCTTTTCTTAATCTCAGTGGAGATATTTACTGATAAACAGCTACCTACGCAGCATGTTCATGTCGTTCCTAAATGAGCTTTTATCTCTCTCCCCTCACCACAAATCAGATTCTTCTGAGGAGTTCCCACTACATTATCCTTTCCCCTGTGTAATTACCTTAACAAGCTCCAGCTGTTTTTATTCTCAGAAGGTTTACTCCCTGATATACTGGTGCCTACCCCCTTCGTAAGTGCAGGTCCTAAATGAGATTTTTTCTCTGTTCCCTCACCACAATCCAGATTCTTTTGGGGAGTTACCAGTACAGTACCCATACCAGGAAGTACTTAATTTATTAAGCTACTGCTTTTCTTAATCTCAGTGGAGATATTTACTGATAAACAGCTACCTACGCAGCATGTTCATATCGTTCCTAAATGAGCTTTTATCTCTCTCCCCTCACCACAAATCAGATTCTTCTGAGGAGTTCCAGTACATTATCCTTTCCCCTGTGTAATTACCTTAACAAGCTCCAGCTGTTTATATTCTCAGGTTTACTTCCTGATATACAGCTGCCTACCCCCTTCGAAAGTGTAGGTCATAAATGAGCTTTTTTCTCTGTTCCCTCACCACAATCCAGATTCTTTTGGGGAGTTACCAGTACAGTAACCATACAAGGAAGTACTTAATTTATTAAGCTACTGCTTTTCTTAATCTCAGTGGAGATATTTACTGATAAACAGCTACCTACGTAGCATGTTCATGTCGTTCCTAAATGAGCTTTTATGTCTCTCCCCTCACAACAAATCAGATTCTTCTGAATTGTTACCAGTACATTATCCTTTCCCCTGTGTAATAACCTTAACAAGCTCCAGCTGTTTTTTATTCTCAGAAGGTTTACTCCCTGATATACAGCTGCCTACCCCCTTCGTTAGTGCAGGTCCTAAATGAGCTTTTTTGTCTGTTCCCTCACCACAATCCAGATTCTTTTGGGGAGTTACCAGTACAGTAACCATACCAGGAAGTACTTAATTTATTAAGCTACTGCTTTTCTTAATCTCAGGGGAGATATTTACTGATAAACAGCTACCTACGCAGCATGTTCATGTCGTTCCTAAATGAGCTGTTATCTCTCTCCCCTCAAAACAAATCAGACTCTTCTGAGGACTTCCAAGTAAATTATCCTTTCCCCTGTGTAATTACCTTAACAAGCTAAAGCTGTTCTTATTATCAGAAGGTTTACTCCCTTATATACAGCTGCCTACCCCCTTCGTAAGTGCAGGTCCTAAATGAGCTTTTTTCTCTGTTCCCAAACCACAATCCAGATTCGTATGGGGAGTTACCAGTACAGTAACCATACCAGGAAGTACTTAATTTATTAAGCTACTGCTTTTCATAATCTCAGTGGAGATATTTACTGATAAACAGCTACCTACGCAGCATGTTCATGTCGTTAATAAATGAGCTTTTATCTCTCTCCCCTCACCACAAATCAGATTCTTCTGAAGAGTTCCCAGTACTTTGTCCTTTCCCCTGTGTAATTACCTTAACAAGCTCCAGCTGTTTTTATTCTCAGAAGGTTTACTCCCTGATATACAGCTGCCTACCCCCTTCGTAAGTGCAGGTGATAAATGAGCTTTTTTCTCTGTTCCCAAACCACAATCCAGATTCGTATGGGGAGTTACCAGTACAGTAACCATACCAGGAAGTACTTAATTTATTAAGCTACTGCTTTTCTTAATCTCAGTGGAGATATTTACTGATAAACAGCTACCTACGCAGCATGTTCATGTCGTTCCTAAATGAGCTTTTATCTCTCTCACCTCACCACAAATCAGATTCTTCTGAGGAGTTCCCAGTACATTATCCTTTCCCCTGTGTAATTACCTTAACAAGCTCCAGCTGTTTTTATTCTCAGAAGGTTTACTCCCTGAAATACAGTTGCCTACCCCCTTCGTAAGTGTAGGTCCTAAATGAGCTTTTTTGTCTGTTCCCTCACCACAATCCAGATTCTTTTGGGGAGTTACCAGTACAGTATCCATACCAGGAAGTACTTAATTTATTAAGCTACTGATTTTCTTAATCTCAGTGGAGATATTTACTGATAAACAGCTACGTATGCAGCATGTTCATGTCGTTCCTAAATGAGCTTTTATCACGCTCCACTCACCACAAATCAGATTCTTCTGAGGAGTTCCCAGTACATTACCCTTTCCCCTGTGTAATTACCTTAACAAGCTCCAGCTGTTTTTATTCTCAGAAGCGATACTCCCTGATATCCAGCTGCCTACCCCCTTCATAAGTGCAGGTCCTGAATGAGCTTTTTTCTCTGTTCCCTCACCACAATCCAGATTCATTTGGTGAGTTAAGAGTACAGTAACCATACCAGGAAGTACTTAATTTATTAAGCTACTTCTTTTCTTAATCTCTGTGGAGATATTTACTGATAAACAGCTACCTACGCAGCATGTTCATGTCGTTCTTAAATGAGCTTTTATCTCTCTCCCGTCACCACAAATCAGATTCTTCTGAGGAGTTCCCAGTACATTATCCTTTCCCCTGTGTAATTAGCTTAACAAGCACCAGCTGTTTTTATTCTCAGAAGCGATACTCCCTGATATACAGCTTCCTACCCCCTTCGTAAGTGCAGGTCCTAAATGAGCTTTGTTCTCTGTTCCCTCACCACAATCCAGATTCTTTTGGGGAGTTACCAGTACAGTAACCATACCAGGAAGTACTTAATTTATTAAGCTACTGCTTTTCTTAATCTCAGTGGAGATATTTACTGATAAACAGCTACCTATGCAGCATGTTCATGTCGTTCCTAAATGAGCTTTTTTTTTTTTTTTTGGCCAGTCCTGGGCCTTGGACTCAGGGCCTGAGCACTGTCCCTGCCTTCTTCCTGCTCAAGGCTAGCACTCTGCCACTTGAGCCACAGCGCCGCTTCTGGCTGTTTTCTGTATATGTGGTGCTGGGGAATCGAACCTAGGGCCTCGTGTATCCGAGGCAGGCACTCTTGCCACTCGGCTATATCCCCAGCCCAATGAGCTTTTATCTCTCTCCCCTCACCACAAATCAGATTCTTCTGAGGAGTTCCCAGTACATTATCCTTTCCCCTGTGTAATTACCTTAACAAGCTCCAGCTGTTTTTATTCTCAGTAGGTTTACTCCCTGATATACAGCTGCCTACCCCCTTCGCCAGTGCAGGTCCTAAATGAGCTTTTTTCTCTGTTCCCTCAACACAATCCAGATGCTTTTGGGGAGTTACCAGTACAGTAACCATACCAAGAAGTTCTTAATTTATTAAGCTACTGCTTTTCTTAATCTCAGTGGAGATATTTACTGATAAACAGCTACCTACACAGCATGTTCATGTCGTTCCTAAATGAGCTTTTTTTTTTTTTTTTGGCCAGTCCTGGGACTTGGACTCAGGGCCTGAGCACTGTCCCTGCCTTCTTCCCGCTCAAGGCTAGCACTCTGCCACTTGAGCCACAGCGCCGCTTCTGGCCGTTTTCTGTATATGTGGTGCTGGGGAATCGAACCTAGGGCCTCGTGTATCCGAGGCAGGCACTCTTGCCACTAGGCTATATCCCCAGCCCAATGAGCTTTTATCTCTCTCCCCTCACCACAAATCAGATTCTTCTGAGGAGTTCCCAGTACATTATCCTTTCCCCTGTGTAATTACCTTAACAAGCTCCAGCTGTTTTTAATCTCAGGTTTACTCCCTGATATACAGCTGCCAACCCCCTTCGTAAGTGCAGGTCCTAAATGAGCTTTTTTCTCTGTTCCCTCACCACAATCCAGATTCTTTTGGGGAGTTACCAGTACAGTAACCATACCAGGAAGTACTTAATTTATTAAGCTACTGCTTTTCTTAATCTCAGTGGAGATATTTACTGATAAACAGCTACCTACGCTGAATGTTCATGTCGTTCTTAAATGAGCTTTTATCTCTCTCCCCTCACCACAAATCAGATTCTTCTGAGGAGTTCCCAGTACATTATCCTTTCCCCTGTGTAATTACCTTAACAAGCTCCAGCTGTTTTTATTCTCAGAAGGTTTATTCCCTGATATACAGCTGCCTACCCCCTTCGCAAGTGCAGGTCCTAAATGAGCTTTTTTCTCTGTTCCCTCACCACAATCCAGATTCTTTTGGGGAGTTACCAGTACAGTAACCATACCAGGAAGTACTTAATTTATTAAGCTACTGCTTTTCTTAATCTCAGTGGAGATATTTAGTCATAAACAGCTACCTACGCAGCATGTTCATGTCTTTCCTAAATGAGCTTTTATCTCTCTCCCCTCACCACAAATCAGATTCTTCTGAGGAGTTCCCAGTACATTATCCTTTCCCCTGTGTAATTACCTTAACAAGCTCCAGCTGTTTTTATTCTCAGAAGGTTTACTCCCTGATATATAGCTGCCTACCCCCTTCGTAAGTGCAGGTCCTAAATGAGCTTTTTTCTCTGTTCCCTCACCACAATCCAGATTCTTTTGGGGAGTTACCAGTACAGTAACCATACCATGATGTACTTAATTTATTAAGCTACTGCTTTTCTTAATCTCAGTGGAGATATTTACTGATAAACAGCTACCTATGCAGCATGTTCATGTCGTTCCTAAATGAGCTTTTTTTTTTTTTTTTGGCCAGTCCTGGGCCTTGGACTCAGGGCCTGAGCACTGTCCCTGCCTTCTGCCCGCTCAAGGCTAGCACTCTGCCACTTGAGCCACAGCGCCGCTTCTGGCCGTTTTCTGTACATGTGGTGCTGGGGAATCGAACCTAGGGCCTCGTGTATCCGAGGCAGGCACTCTTGCCACTAGGCTATATCCCCAGCCCAATGAGCTTTTATCTCTCTCCCCTCACCACAAATCAGATTCTTCTGAGGAGTTCCCAGTACATTATCCTTTCCCCTGTGTAATTACCTTACAAGCTCCAGCTGTTTTTATTCTCAGAAGGTTTATTCCCTGATATACAGCTGCCTACCCCCTTCGCAAGTGCAGGTCCTAAATGAGCTTTTTTCTCTGTTCCCTCACCAAAATCCAGATTCTTTTGGGGACTTACCAGTACAGTAACCATACCAGGAAGTACTTAATTTATTAAGCTACTGCTTTTCTTAATCTCAGTGGAGATATTTACTCATAAACAGCTACATACGCAGCATGTTCATGTCGTTCCTAAATGAGCTTTTATCTCTCTCCCCTCACCACAAATCAGATTCTTCTGAGGAGTTCCCAGTACATTATCCTTTCCCCTGTGTAATTACCTTAACAAGCTCCAGCTGTTTTTATTCTCAGAAGGTTTACTCCCTGATATACAGCTGCCTACCCCCTTCGTAAGTGTAGGTCCTAAATGAGCTTTTTTCTGTATTCCCACACCAAAATCCAGATTCTTTTTGGGAGTTACCAGTACAGTAACCATACCAGGAAGTACTTAATTTATTAACCTACTGCTTTTCTTAATCTCAGTGGAGATATTTACTGATAAACAGCTACGTACGCAGCATATTCCTGTCGTTCTTAAATGAGCTTTTATCTCTCTCCCCTCACCACAAATCAGATTCTTCTGAGGAGTTCCCGGTACATTACCCTTTCCCCTGTGTAATTACCTTAACAATCTATAGCTGTTTTTATTCTCTGAAGTTTTACTCCCTCATATACAGCTGCCTACCCCCTTCGTAAGTGCAGGTCCTAAATGAGCTTTTTTCTCTGTTCCCTCACCACAATCCAGATTCTTTTGGGGAGTTACCAGTACAGTAAACATACCAGGAAGTACTTAATTTATTAAGCTACTGCTTTTCTTAATCTCAGTGGAGATATTTACTGATAAACAGCTACCTACGCTGCATGTTCATGTCGTTCCTAAATGAGCTTTTATCTCTCTCCCCTCACCAAAAATCAGATTCTTCTGAGGAGTTCCCGGTACATTATCCTTTCCCCTGTGTAATTACCTTAACAAGCTCCAGCTGTTTTTATTCTCAGAAGGTTTACTCCCTGATATACAGCTGCCTTCCCCCTTGGTAAGTGCATGGCCTAAATGAGGTTTTTTCTCTGTTCCCTCACCACAATCCAGATTCTTTTGGGGAGTTACCAGTACAGTAACCATACCAGGAAGTACTTAATTTATTAAGCTACTGCTTTTCTTAATCTCAGTGGAGATATTTACTGATAAACAGCTACGTACGCAGCATGTTCATGTCGTTCCTTAATGAGCTTTTATCTCTCTCCCCTCACCACAAATCAGATTCTTCTGAGGAGTTCCCAGTACATTATCCTTTCCCCTGTGTAATTACCTTAACAAGCTCCAGCTGTTTTTATTCTCAGAAGGTTTACTCCCTGATATACAGCTGCCTACCTCCTTCGTCAGTGCAGGTCCTAAATGAGCTTTTTTCTCTGTTTCCCTCACCACAATCCAGATTCTTTTGGGGAGTTACCAGTACAGTAACCATACCAGGAAATACTTAATTTATTAAGCTACTGCTTTTCTTAATCTCAGTGGAGATATTTACTGATAAACAGCTACCTAAGCAGCATGGTCATGTCGTTCCTAAATGACCTTTTATCTCTCTCCCCTCACCACAAATCAGATTCTTCTGACTAGTTCCCAGTACATTATCCTTTCCCTTGTGTAATTACCTTAACAGGATACAGCTGTTTTTATTCTCAGAAGGTTTACTCGCTGATATACAGCTGCCTACCCCCTTCATAGGTGCAGGTCCTATATGAGCTTTTTTCTCTGTTCCCTCACCACAATCCAGATTCTTTTGGGGAGTAAACAGTACAGTAACCATACCAGGAAGTACTTAATTTATTAAGCTACTGCTTTTCTTAATCTCAGTGGAGATATTTACTGATAAACAGCTACCTACGCAGCATGTTCATGTCGTTCCTGAATGAGCTTTTATCTCTCTCCCCTCACCACAAATCAGATTCTTCTGAATTGTTCCCAGTACATTATCCTTTCCCCTGTGTAATTACCTTAACAAGCTCCAGCTGTTTTTATTCTCAGAAGGTTTGCTCCCTGATATACAGTTGCCTACCCACTTCGTAAGTGCATGTCATAAATGAGCTTTTTTCTCTGTTCCCTCACCACAATCCAGATTCTTTTGGGGAGTTACCAGTACAGTAACCATACCAGGAAGTACTTAATTTATTAAGCTACTGCTTTTCTTAATCTCAGTGGAGATATTTACTGATAAACAGCTACCTATGCAACATGTTCATGTCGTTCCTAAATGAGCTTTTATCTCTCTCCCCTAACCAGAAACCAGATTCTTCTGAGGGTTCCCAGTACATTATCCTTTCCCCTGTGTAATTACCTTAACAAGCTCCAGCTGTTTTTATTCTCAGATGGTTTACTCCCTGATATACAGCTGCCTACCCCCTTCGTAAGTGCAAGTCCTAAATGAGCTTTTTTCTCTGTTCCCTCACCACAATCCAGATTCTTTTGGGGAGTTACCAGTACTGTAACCATACCATGAAGTACTTAATTTATTAAGCTACTGCTTTTCTTAATCTCAGTGGAGATATTTACTGATAAACAGCTACCTATGCAGCATGTTCATGTCGTTCCTAAATGAGCTTTTTTTTTTTTTTTTGGCCAGTCCTGGGCCTTGGACTCAGGGCCTGAGCACTGTCCCTGCCTTCTTCCCGCTCAAGGCTAGCACTCTGCCACTTGAGCCACAGCGCCGCTTCTGGCCGTTTTCTGTACATGTGGTGCTGGGGAATCGAATCTAGGGACTCGTGTATCCGAGGCAGGCACTCTTGCCACTAGGCTATATCCCCAGCCCAATGAGCTTTTATCTCTCTCCCCTCACCACAAAACAGATTCTTCTGAGGAGTTCCCAGTACACTATCCTTTCCTCCGTGTAATTCCCTTAAGAATCTCCAGCTGTTTTTATTCTCAGATGGATTACTCCCTGATATACAGCTGCCTACCCCCTTCGTCAGTGCAGGTCCTAAATGAGCTTTTTTCTCTGTTCCCTCACCACAATCCAGATTCTTTTGGGGAGTTACCAGTACAGTAACCATACCAGGAAGTACTTAATTTATTAAGCTACTGCTTTTCTTAATCTCAGTGGAGATATTTACTGATAAACAGCTACCTACGCAGCATGTTCATGACGTTCCTAAATGAGCTTATATCTCTCTCCCCTCACCACAAATCAGATTCTTCTGAGGAGTTCCCAGTACATTATCCTTTCCCCCGTGTAATTCTCTTAACAAGCTCCAGCTGTTTTTATTCTCAGATGGTTTACTCCCTGATATTCAGCTGCCTACCCCCTTCGTAAGTGCAGGTCTTAAATGAGCTTTTTTCTCTGTTCCCTCACCACTGTCCAGATTCTTTTGGGGAGTTACTAGTACAGTAACCATACCAGGAAGTACTTAATTTATTAAGCTACTGCTTTTCTTAATCTCAGTGGAGATATTTACTGATAAACAGCTACCTACGCAGCATGTTCATGTCGTTCCTAAATGAGCTTTTATCTCTCTCCCCTCACCACAAATCAGATTCTTCTGAGAAGTTCCCAGTACATTATCTTTCCCCTGTGTAATTACCTTAACAAGCTCCAGGTGTTTTTATTCTCAGAAGGTTTACTCCCTGATACACAGCTGCCTACCGGCTTCGTAAGTGCAGGTCCTAAATGAGCTTTTTTCTCTGTTCCCTCACCACAATCCAGATTCTTTTGGGGAGTAACCAGTACAGTAAGCATACCAGGAAGTACTTAATTTATTAAGCTACTGCTTTTCTTAATCTCAGTGGAGATATTTACTGATAAACAGCTACCTACGCAGCATGTTCATGTCGTTCCTAAATGAGCTTTTATCTCTCTCCCCTCACCACAAATCAGATTCTTCTGAGGAGTTCCAATACATTATCCTTTCCCCTGTGTAATTACCTTAACAAGCTCCAGCTGTTTTTATTCTCAGAAGTTTTACTCCCTGATATACAGCTGCCTACCCCCTTCGTAAGTGCAGGTCCTAAATGAGCTTTTTTCTCTGTTCCCTCACCACAATCCAGATTCTTTTGGGGAGTTACCAGTACAGTAACCATACCAGGAAGTACTTAATTTATTAAGCTACTGCTTTTCTTAATCTCAGTGGAGATATTTACTGATAAACAGCTACCTACGCAGCATGTTCATGTCGTTCCTAAATGAGCTTATATCTCTCTCCCCTCACCACAAATCAGATTCTTCTGAGGAGTTCCCAGTACATTATCCTTTCCCCTGTGTAATTACCTTAACAAGCTTCAGCTGATTTTATTCTCAGAAGGTTTACTCCCTGATAAACAAATGCCTACCCCCTTCGTAAGGGCAGGTCCTAAATGAGCTTTTTTCTCTGTTCCCTCACCACAATCCAGATTCTTTTGGGGAGTTACCAGTACAGTAACCATACCAGGAAGTACTTAATTTATTAAGCTACTGCTTTTTTAAATCTCAGTGGAGATATTTACTGATAAACAGCTCCGTACGCAGCATGTTCATGTCGTTCCTAAATGAGCTTTTATCTCTCTCCCCTCACCACAAATCAGATTCTTCTGAGGAGTTCCCAGTACATTATCCTTTCCCCTGTGTAATTACCTTAACAAGCTCCAGCTGTTTTTATTCTCAGAAGTTTTACTCCCTGATATACAGCTGCCTACCCCCTTCGTAAGTGGAGGTCCTAAATGAGCTTTTTTCTCTGTTCCCTCACCACAATCCAGATTCTTTTGGGGAGTTGCCAGTACAGTAACCATACCAGGAAGTACTTAATTTATTAAGCTACTGCTTTTCTTAATCTCAGTGGAGATATTTACTGATAAACAGCTACCTACGCAGCATGTTCATGTCGTTCCTAAATGAGCTTTTATCTCTCTCCCCTCCCCACAAAGCAGATTCTTCTGAGGGGTTCCCAGTACATTATCCTTTCCCCCGTGTAATTCCCTTAACAAGCTCCAGCTGTTTTTATTCTCACATGGTTTACTCCCTGATATACAGCTGCCTACCCCCTTCGAAAGTGCAGGTCCTAAATGAGCTTTTTTCTCTGTTCCCTCACCACAATCCAGATTCTTTTGGGGAGTTACCAGTACATTAACCATACCAGGAAGTACTTAATTTATTAAGCTACTGCTTTTCTTAATCTCAGTGGAGATATTTACTGATAAACAGCTACCTACGCAGCATGTTCATGTCGTTCCTGAATGAGCTTTTATCTCTCTCCCCTCACCACAAATCAGATTCTTCTGAATTGTTCCCAGTACATTATCCTTTCCCCTGTGTAATTACCTTAACAAGCTCCAGCTGTTTTTATTCTCAGAAGGTTTACTCCCTGATATACAGTTGCCTACACCCTTCGTAAGTGCAGGTCCTAAATTAGCTTTTTTCTCTGTTCCCTCACCACAATCCAGATTCTTTTGGGGAGTTACCAGTACAGTAACCATACCAGGAAGTACTTAATTTATTAAGCTACTGCTTTTCATAATCTCAGTGGAGTTATTTACTGATAAACAGCTACCTACGCAGCATGTTCATGTCGTTCCTAAATGAGCTTTTATCTCTCTCCCCTCACCACAAATCAGATTCTTCTGAGGAGTTCCCAGTACATTATCCTTTCCCCTGTGTAATTACCTTAACAAGCTCCAGCTGTTTATATTCTCAGAAGGTTTACTCCCGGATATACAACTGCCTAACCCCTTCGTAAGTGCAGGTCCTAAATGAGCTTTTTTCTCTCTTCCCTCACCACAATCCAGATTCTTTTGGGGAGTTACCAGTACAGTAAACATACCAGGAAGTACTTAATTTATTAAGCTACTGCTTTTCTTAATCTCAGTGGAGATATTTACTGATAAACAGCTACCTACGCAGCATGTTCATGTCGTTCCTAAGTGAGCTTTTATCTCTCTCCCCTCACCACAAATCAGATTCTTGTGAGGAGTTCCCAGTACATTATCCTTTCCCCTTTGTAATTACCTTAACAAGCTCTAGCTGTTTTTATTCTCAGAAGCGATACTCCCTGATATACAGCTGCCTACCACCTTCGTAAGTGCAGGTCCTAAATGAGCTTTTTTCTCTGTTCCCTCACCACAATCCAGATTCTTTTGGGGAGTTACCAGTACAGTAACCATACCAGGAAGTACTTAATTTATTAAGCTACTGCTTTTCTTAATCTCAGTGGAGATATTTACTGATAAACAGCTACCTACGCAGCATGTTCATGTCGTTCATAAATGAGCTTTTATCCCTCTCCCCTCACCACAAATCAGATTCTTCTGAGGATTTCCCAGTACATTATCCTTTCCCCTATGTAATTACCTTAACAAGCTCCAACTGTTTTTATTCTCAGAAGTTTTACTCCCTGATATACAGCTGCCTACCCCCTTCGTAAGTGCAGGTCCTAAATGAGCTTTTTTCTCTGTTCCCTCAACACAATCCAGATTCTTTTGGGGAGTTACCAGTACAGTAACCATACCAGGAAGTACTTAATTTATTAAGCTACTGCTTTTCTTAATCTCAGTGGAGATATTTACTGATAAACAGGTACCTACGCAGCATGTTCATGTCGTTCCTAAATGAGCTTTTATCTCTCTCCCCTCACCACAAATCAGATTCTTCTAAGGAGTTCCCAGTACATTATCCTTTCCCCTGCGTAATTGCCTTAACAAGCTCGAGCTGTTTATATTCTCAGAAGGTTTACTCCCTGATATAAAACTGCCTACCCCCTTCGTAAGTGCAGGTCCTAAATGAGCTTTTTTCTCTGTTCCCTCACCACAATCCAGATTCTTTTGGGGAGTTACCAGTACAGTAACCATACCAGGAAGTACTTAATTTATTAAGCTACTGCTTTTCTTAATCTCAGTGGAGATATTTACTGATAAACAGCTACATACGCAGCATGTTCATGTCTTTCCTAAATGAGCTTTTATCTCTCTCCCCTCACCACAAATCAGATTCTTCTGAGGAATTCCAAGTACATTATCCTTTCCCCTGTGTAATTACCTTAACAAGGTCCAGCTTTTTTTATTCTCAGAAGGTTTACTCCCTGATATACAGCTGCCTACCCCCTTCTTAAGTGCAGGTCCTAAATGACCTTTTTTCTCTGTTCCCTCACCACAATCCAGATTCTTTTGGGGAGTTACCAGTACAGTAACCGTACCAGGAAGTACTTAATTTATTAAGCTACTGCTTTTCTTAATCTCAGTGGAGATATTTACTGATAAACAGATACCTACGCAGCATGTTCATGTCGTTCCTAAATGAGCTTTTATCTCTCTCCCCTCACCACAAATCAGATTCTTCTGAGATGTTCCCAGTACATAATCCTTTCCCCTGTGTAATTACCTTAAAAAGCTCCAGCTGTTTTTATTCTCAGAAGGTTTACTCCCTGATATACAGCTGCCTACCCCCTTCGTAAGTGCAGGTCCTAAATGAGCTTCTTTCTCTGTTCCCTCACCACAATCCAGATTCTTTTGGGGAGTTACCAGTACAGTAACCATACCAGGAAATACTTAATTTATTAAGCTACTGCTTTTCTTAATCTCAGTGGAGATATTTACTGATAAACAGCTACCTACGCAGCATGTTCATGTCGTTCCTAAATGAGCTTTTATCTCTCTCCCCTCACCACAAATCAGATTCTTCTGAGGAGTTCCCAGTACATTATAATTTCCCCTGTATATTTACCTTAACAAGCTCCAGCTGTTTTTATTCTCAGAAGGTTTACTCCCTGATATACAGCTGCCTACCCCCTTCGTAAGTGCAGGTCCTAAATGAGATTTTTTCTGCATTCCCTCACCACAATCCAGATTCTTTTGGGGAGTTACCAGTACAGTTCCCATACCAGGAAGTACTTAATTTATTAAGCTACTGCTTTTCTTAATCTCAGTGGAGATATTTACTGATAAACAGCTACCTACGCAGCATGTTCATGTCGTTCCTAAATGAGCTTTTATCTCTCTCCCCTCACCACAAATCAGATTCTTCTGAGGTGTTCCCAGTACATTATCATTTACCCTGTGTATTTACCTTAACAAGATCCAGCTGTTTTTATTCTCAGAAGGTTTACTCCCTGATATACAGCTGCCTACCCCCTTCGTAAGTGCAGGTCCTAAATAAGCTTTTTAATCTGTTCCCTCACCACAATCCAGATTCTTTTGGGGAGTTGCCAGTACAGTAACCATACCAGGAAGTACATAATTTATTAAGCTACTGCTTTTCTTAATCTCAGTGGAGATATTTACTGATAAACAGCTACCTACGCAGCATGTTCATGTCGTTCAGAAATGAGATTTTATCTCTCTCCCCTCAACACAAATCAGATTCTTCTGAGGAGTTCCCAGTACAATATCCTTTCCCCTGTGTAATTACCTTAACAAGCTCCAGCTGTTTTTATTCTCAGAAGGTTTACTCCCTGATATACAGCTGCCTACCCCCTTCGTAAGTGCAGGTCCTAAATGAGCTTTTTTCTCTTCCATCACCACAATCCAGATTCTTTTGGGGAGTTACTAGTACAGTAACCATACCAGGAAGTACTTAATTTATTAAGCTACTCTTTTTCTTAATCTCAGTGGAGATATTTACTGATAAACAGCTACCTACGCAGCATGTTCATGTCGTTGCTAAATGAGCTTTTATCTCTGTCCCCTCACCACAAATCAGATTCTTCTGAGGAGTTCCCAGTACATTATCCTTTAAAATTTGTAATTACCTTAACAATCTCCAGCTGTTTTTATTCTCAGAAGGTTTACTCCCTGATATACAGCTGCCTACCCCCTTCGTAAGTGCAGGTCCTAAATGAGCTTTTTTCTCTGTTCCTTGACCACAATCCAGATTCTTTTGGGGAGCTACCAGTACAGTAACCATACCAGGAAGTACTTAATTTATTAAGCTACTGCTTTTCTTAATCTCAGTGGAGATATTTACTGATAAACAACTACGTACGCAGAATGTTCATGTCGTTCCTAAATGAGCTTTTATCTCTCTCCGCTCACCACAAATCAGATTCTTCTGAGGAGTTTCCAGTACATTATCCTTTCCCCGGTGTAATTACCTTAACAAGCTCCAGCTGTTTTTATTCTCAGAAGGTTTACTCCCTGATATACAGCTGCCTACCCCCTTCGTAAGTGCAGGTCTTAATGAGCTTTTTTCTCTGTTCCCTCACCACAATCCAGATTCTTTTGGGGAGTTACCAGTACAGTAACCATACCAGGAAGTACTTAATTTATTAAGCTACTGCTTTTCTTAATCTCACTGGAGATATTTTCTGATAAACAGCTACGTACGCAGCATGTTCATGTCGTTCCTAAATGAGCATTTACCTCTCTCCCCTCACCACAAATCAGATTCTTCTGAGGAGTTCCCAGTACATTATGCTTTCCCCTGTGTAATTACCTTAACCAGCTCCAGTTGTTTTTATTCTCAGAAGGTTTCCTCCCTGATATACAGCTGCCTACCCCCTTCGTAAGTGCAGGTCCTAAATGAGCTTTTTTCTCTGTTCCCTCACCACAATCCAGATTCTTTTGGGGAGTTACCAGTACAGTAACCATACCCGGAAGTACTTAATTTATTAAGCTACTGCTTTTCTTAATCTCAGTGGAGATATTTACTGATAAACAGCTACCTACGCAGCATGTTCATGTCGTTCCTAAATGAGCTTATATCTCTCTCCCCTCACCACAAATCAGATTCTTCTGAGGTGTTCCCAGTACATTATCATTTACCCTGTGTAATTACCTTAACAAGCTCCAGCTGTTTTTATTCTCAGAAGGTTTACTCCCTGATATACAGCTGCCTACCCCCTTCGTAAGTGCAGGTCCTAAATGAGCTTTTTAATCTGTTCCCTCACCACAATCCAGATTCTTTTGGGGAGTTGCCAGTACAGTAACCATACCAGGAAGTACATAATTTATTAAGCTACTGCTTTTCTTAATCTCAGTGGAGATATTTACTGATAAACAGCTACCTACGCAGCATGTTCATGTCGTGCAGAAATGAGATTTTTTCTCTCTCCCCTCAACACAAATCAGATTCTTCTGAGGAGTTCCCAGTACAATATCCTTTCCCCTGTGTAATTACCTTAACAAGCTCCAGCTGTTTTTATTCTCAGAAGGTTTACTCCCTGATATACAGCTGCCTACCCCCTTCGTAAGTGCAGGTCCTAAATGGGCTTTTTTCTCTTCCATCACCACAATCCAGATTCTTTTGGGGAGTTACTAGTACAGTAACCATACCAGGAAGTACTTAATTTATTAAGCTACTCTTTTTCTTAATCTCAGTGGAGATATTTACTGATAAACAGCTACCTACGCAGCATGTTCATGTCGTTGCTAAATGAGCTTTTATCTCTGTCCCCTCACCACAAATCAGATTCTTCTGAAGAGTTCCCAGTACATTATCCTTTAAAATTTGTAATTACCTTAACAATCTCCAGCTGTTTTTATTCTCAGAAGGTTTACTCCCTGATATACAGCTGCCTACCCCCTTCGTAAGTGCAGGTCCTAAATGAGCTTTTTTCTCTGTTCCCTCACCACAATCCAGATTCTTTTGGGGAGTTGCCAGTACAGTAACCATACCAGGAAGTACATAATTTATTAAGCTACTGCTTTTCTTAATCTCACTGGAGATATTTTCTGATAAACAGCTACGTACGCAGCATGTTCATGTCGTTCCTAAATGAGCATTTACCTCTCTCCCCTCACCACAAATCAGATTCTTCTGAGGAGTTCCCAGTACATTATGCTTTCCCCTGTGTAATTACCTTAAACAGCTCCAGTTGTTTTTATTCTCAGAAGGTTTCCTCCCTGATATACAGCTGCCTACCCCCTTCGTAAGTGCAGGTCCTAAATGAGCTTTTTTCTCTGTTCCCTCACCACAATCCAGATTCTTTTGGGGAGTTACCAGTACAGAAACCATACCAGGAAGTACTTAATTTATTAAGTTACTGCTTTTCTTAATCTCAGTGGAGATATTTACTGATAAACACCTACCTACGCAGCATGTTCATGTCGTTCCTAAATGAGCTTTTATCTCTCTCCCCTCACCACAAATCAGATTCTTCTGAGGTGTTCCCAGTACATTACCATTTACCCTGTGTAATTACCTAAACAAGCTCCAGCCGTTTTTATTCTCAGAAGGTTTACTCCCTGATATACAGCTGGCTAACCCCTTCGTAAGTGCAGGTCCTAAATGAGCTTTTTAATCTGTTCCCTCACCACAATCCAGATTCTTTTGGGGAGTTACCAGTACAGTAACCATACCCGGAAGTACTTAATTTATTAAGCTACTGCTTTTCTTAATCTCAGTGGAGATATTTACTGATAAACAGCTACCTACGCAGCATGTTCATGTCGTTCCTAAATGAGCTTTTATCTCTCTCCCCTCACCACAAATCAGATTCTTCTGAGGAGTTCCCAGTACATTATCCTTTCCCCTGTGTAATTACCTTAACAAGCTCCAGCTGTTTTTATTCTCAGAAGGTTTACTCCCTGATATACAGCTGCCTACCCCCTTCGAAGTGCAGGTTCTAAATGAGCTTTTTTCTCTGTTCCCTCACCACAATCCAGATTCTTTTGGGGAGTTACCAGTACAGTAACCATACCAGGAAGTACTTAATTTATTAAGCTACTGCTTTTCTTAATCTCAGTGGAGATATTTACTGATAAACAGCTACCTACGCAGCATGTTCATGTCGTTCCTAAATGAGCTTTTATCTCTCTCCCCTCACCACAAATCAGATTCTTCTGAGGAGTTCCCAGTATATTATCCTTTCCCCTGTGTAATTACCTTAACAACTCCAGCTGTTTTTATTCTCAGAAGGTTTACTCCCTGATATACAGCTGCCTACCCCCTTCGAAAGTGCAGGTCCTAAATGAGATTTTTTCTCTGTTCCCTCACCACAATCCAGATTCTTTTGGGGAGTTACCATACAGTAACCTACCTGGAATTACTTAATTTATTAAGCTACTGCTTTTCTTAATCTCAGTGGAGATAATTACTGATAAACAGCTACCTACGCAGCATGTTCACGTCGTTCCTAAATGAGCTTTTATCTCTCTCCCCTCACCACAAATCAGATTCTTCTGAGGAGTTCCCAGTACATTATCCGTTCCCCTGTGTAATTACCTTAACAAGCTCCAGCTGTTTTTATTCTCAGAAGGTTTAATCCCTGATATACAGCTGCCTACCTCCTTCGTAAGTGCAGGTCCTAAATGAGCTTTTTTCTCTGTTCCCTCACCACAATCCAGATTCTTTTGGGGAGTTACCAGTACAGTAACCATACCAGGAAGTACTTAATTTATTAAGCTACTGCTTTTCTTAATCTCAGTGGAGATATTTACTGATAAACAGCTACCTACGCAGCATGTTCATGTCGTTCCTAAATGAGCTTTTATCTCTCTCCCCTCACCACAAATCAGATTCTTCTGAGGAGTTCCCAGTACTTCATCTTTTCCCCTGTGTAATTACCTTAACATCTCCAGCTGTTTTTATTCTCAGAAGTTTACTCCCTGATATACAGCTGCCTACCCCCTTTGTAAGTGCAGGTCCTAAATGAGCTTTTTTCTCTGTTCCCTCACCAAATTCCAGATTCTTTTGGGGAGTTACCAGTACAGTAACCATACCAGGAAGTACTTAATTTATTAAGCTACTGCTTTTCTTAATCTCAGTGGAGATATTTACTGATGAACAGCTACCTACGCAGAATGTTCATGTCGTTCCTAAATGAGCTTTTATCTCTCTCCCCTCACCACAAATCAGATTCTTCTGAGGAGTTCCCAGTACATTATCCTTTCCCCTGTGTAATTACCTTAACAAGCTCCAGCTGTTTTTATTCTCAGAAGGTTTACTCCCTGATATACAGCTGCCTACCCCCTTCGTAAGTGCAGGTCCTAAATGAGCTTTTTTCTCGGTTCCCTCACCACAATCCAGATTCTTTTGGGGAGTTACCAGTACAGTAACCATACCAGGAAGTACTTAATTTATTAAGCTACTGCTTTTCTTAATCTCACTGGAGATATTTTCTGATAAACAGCTACGTACGCAGCATGTTCATGTCGTTCCTAAATGAGCATTTACCTCTCTCCCCTCACCACAAATCAGATTCTTCTGAGGAGTTCCCAGTACATTATGCTTTCCCCTGTGTAATTACCTTAACCAGCTCCAGTTGTTTTTATTCTCAGAAGGTTTCCTCCCTGATATACAGCTGCCTACCCCCTTCGTAAGTGCAGGTCCTAAATGAGCTTTTTTCTCTGTTCCCTCACCACAATCCAGATTCTTTTGGGGAGTTACCAGTACAGTAACCATACCCGGAAGTACTTAATTTATTAAGCTACTGCTTTTCTTAATCTCAGTGGAGATATTTACTGATAAACAGCTACCTACGCAGCATGTTCATGTCGTTCCTAAATGAGCTTTTATCTCTCTCCCCTCACCACAAATCAGATTCTTCTGAGGAGTTCCCAGTACATTATCCTTTCCCCTGTGTAATTACCTTAACAAGCTCCGGCTGTTTTTATTCTCAGAAGGTTTACTCCCTGATATACAGCTGCCTACCCCCTTCGAAAGTGCAGGTTCTAAATGAGGTTTTTTCTCTGTTCCCTCACCACAATCCAGATTCTTTTGGGGAGTTACCAGTACAGTAACCATACCAGGAAGTACTTAATTTATTAAGCTACTGCTTTTCTTAATCTCAGTGGAGATATTTACTGATAAACAGCTACCTACGCTGCATGTTCATGTCTTTCCTAAATGAGCTTTTATCTCTCTCCCCTCACCACAAATCAGATTCTTCTGAGGAGTTCCCAGTACATTATCCTTTCCCCTGTGTAATTACCTTAACAAGCTCCAGCTGTTTTTATTCTCAGAAGTTTTACTCCCTGATATACTGCTGCCTACTCCCTTCTTAAGTGCAGGTGCTAAATGAGCTTTTTTCTCTGTTCCCTCACCACAATCCAGATACCTTTTTGGAGTTTCCAGTACAGTAACAATACCAGGAAGTACTTAATTTATTAAGCTACTGCTTTTCTTAATCTCAGTGGAGATATTTACTGATAAACAGCTACCTACGCAGCATGTTCATGTCGTTCCTAAATGAGCTTTTATCTCTCTCCCCTCACCACAAATCAGATTCTTCTGAGGAGTTCCCAGTACTTTATCCTTTCCCCTGTGTAATTACCTTAACAAGCTCCAGCTGTTTTTATTCTCAGAAAGTTTACTCATTGATATACAGCTGCCTACCCCTTTCGTAAGTGCAGGTCCTAAATGAGCTTTTTTCTCTGTTCCCTCACCACAATCCCGATTCTTTTGGGGAGTTACCAGTACAGTAACCATACCAGGAAGTACATAATTTATTAAGCTACTGCTTTTCTTAATCTCAGTGGAGATATTTACTGATAAACAGCTACCTACGCAGCATGTTCATGTCGTTCCTAGATGAGCTTTTATCTCTCTCCCCTCACCAAAAATCAGATTCTTCTGAGGAGTTCCCAGTTTATTATCCTTTCCCCTGTGTAATTACCTTAACAAGCTCCAGCTGTTTTTATTCTCAGAAAGTTTACTCATTGATATACAGCTGCCTACCCCCTTCGTAAGTGCAGGTCCTAAATGAGCTTTTTTCTCAGTTCCCTCACCACAATCCAGATTCTTTTGGGGAGTTACCAGTACAGTAACCGTACCAGGAAGTACTTAATTTATTAAGCTACTGCTTTTCTTAATCTCAGTGGAGATATTTACTGATAAACAGATACCTACGCAGCATGTTCATGTCGTTCCTAAATGAGCTTTTATCTCTCTCCCCTCACCACAAATCAGATTCTTCTGAGGAGTTCCCAGTTTATTATCCTTTCCCCTGTGCAATTACCTTATCAAGCTCCAGCTGTTTTTCTTCTCAGAAAGTTTACTCACTAATATAGAGCTGCCTACCCCCTTCGTAAGTGCAGGTCCTAAATGAGCTTTTTCCTCTGTTCCCTTACCACAATCCAGATTTTTTTGGGGAGTTACCAGTACAGTAACCATACCAGGAAGTACTTAATTTATTAAGCTACTGCTTTTCTTAATCTCAGTGGTGATATTCACTGATACACAGCTACGTACGCAGCATGTTCATGTCGTTCATAAATGAGCTTTTATCTCTCTCCCCTCACCACAAATCAGATTCTTCTGAGTAGTTCCCAGTACATTATCCTTTCCCCTGTGTAATTACCTTAAAAAGCTCCAGCTGTTTTTATTCTCAGAAGGTTTACTCCCTGATATACAGCTGCCTACCCCCTTCGTAAGTGCAGGTCCTAAATGAGCTTCTTTCTCTGTTCCCTCACCACAATCCAGATTCTTTTGGGGAGTTACCAGTACAGTAACCATACCAGGAAATACTTAATTTATTAAGCTACTGCTTTTCTTAATCTCAGTGGAGATATTTACTGATAAACAGCTACCTACGCAGCATGTTCATGTCGTTCCTAAATGAGCTTTTATCTCTCTCCCCTCACCACAAATCAGATTCTTCTGAGGAGTTCCCAGTACATTATCCTTTCCCCTGTGTATTTACCTTAACAAGCTCCAGCTGTTTTTATTCTCAGAAGGTTTACTCCCTGATATACAGCTGCCTACCCCCTTCGTAAGTGCAGGTCCTAAATGAGCTTTTTTTTGCATTCCCTCACCAAAATAAAGATTCTTTTTGGGAGTTAGCAGTACAGTAACCATACCAGGAAGTACTTAATTTATTAAGCTACTGCTTTTCTTAATCTCAGTGGAGATATTTACTGATAAACAGCTACCTACGCTGCATGTTCATGTCGTTCCTAAATGAGCTTTTATCTCTCTCCCCTCACCACAAATCAGATTCTTCTGAGGAGTTCCCGGTACATTATAATTTCCCCTGAGTAATTACCTTAACAAGCTCCAGCTGTTTTTATTCTCAGAAGGTTTACTCGCTGATATACAGCTGCCTACCCGCTTCTTAAGTGCAGGTCCAAAATGAGCTTTTCTCTCTGTTCCCTCACCACAATCCAGATTCTTTTGGGGAGTTACCAGTACAGTATCCATAGCAGGAAGTATTTAATTTATTAAGCTACTGCTTTTCTTAATCTCAGTGGAGATATTTACTGATAAGCAGCTACGTACGCAGAATGTTCATGTCGTTCCTAAATGAGCTTTTATCTCTCTCCGCTCACCACAAATCAGATTCGTCTGAGGAGTTCCCAGTACATTATCCTTTCTCCGGTGTAATTACCTTAACAAGCTCCAGCTGTTTTTATTCTCAGAAGGTTTACTCCCTGATATACAGCTGCCTACCCCCTTCGTAAGTGCAGGTCCTAAATGAGCTTTTTTCTCTGTTCCCTCACCACAATCCAGATTCTTTTGGGGAGTTACCAGTACATGAACCATACCAGGAAGTACTTAATTTATTAAGTTACTGCTTTTCTTAATCTCAGTGGAGATATTTACTGATAAACAGCTACCTACGCAGCATGTTCATGTCGTTCCTAAATGAGCTTTTATCTCTCTCCCCTCACCACAAATCAGATTCTTCTGAGGTGTTCCCAGTACATTACCATTTACCCTGTGTAATTACCATAACAAGCTCCAGCTGTTTTTATTCTCAGAAGGTTTACTCGCTGATATACAGCTGCCTACCCCCTTCGTTAGTGCAGGTCCTAAATGAGCTTTTTTCTCTATTCCCCCACCACAATCCAGATTCTTTAGGGGTGTTACCAGTACAGTAACCATACCAGGAAGTACTTAATTTATTAAGCTACTGCTTTTCTTAATCTCAGTGGAGATATTTACTTATAAACAGCTACCTACGCAGCATGTTCATGTCGTTCCTAAATGAGCTTTTATCTCTCTCCCCTCACCATGAATGAGATTCTTCTGAGGAGTTCCCAGTACATTATCCTTTCCCCTGTGTAATTACCTTAACAAGCTCCAGCTGTTTTTATTCTCAGAAGGTTTACTCCCTGATATACAGCTGCCTACCCACTTCGTAAGTGCAGTTCCTAATTGAGCTTTTTTCTCTGTTCCCTCACCACAATCCAGATTCTTTTGGGGAGTTACCAGTACAGTAACCATACCAGGAAGTACTTAATTTATTAAGCTACTGCTTTTCTTAATCTCAGTGGAGATATTTACTGATAAACAGCTACCTACGCAGCATGTACATGTCGTTCCTAAATGAGCTTTTATCTCTCTCCCCTCACCACGAATCAGATTCTTCTGAGGATTTCCAAGTACATTATCCTTTCCCCTTTGTAATTACCTTAACAAGCTCCAGCTGTTTTTATTCTCAGAAGGTTTACTTCCTGATATACACCTGCCTACCCCCTTCGTAAGTGCAGGTACTAAATGAGCTTTTTTCTCTGTTCCCTCACCACAATCCAGATTCTTTGGGGAGTTACCAGTACAGTAACCATACCAGGAAGTACTTAATTTATTAAGATACTACTTTTCTTAATTTCAGTGGAGATATTTACTGATAAAGAGCTACTTATGCAGCATGTTCATGTCGTTCCTAAATGAGCTTTTATCTCTCTCCCCTCACCACAAATCAGATTCTTCTGAGGAGTTCCCAGTACATTATCCTTTCCCCTGTGTAATTACCTTAACAAACTCCAGCTGTTTTTGTTCTCAGAAATTTACTCCCTGATATACAGCTGCCTACCCCCTTCGAAAGTGCAGGTCCTAAATGAGCCTTTTTGTCTGTTCCCTCACCACAATCCAGATTCTTTTTGGGAGTTATCAGTACAGTAACCATACCAGGAAGTGCTTAATTTATTAAGCTACTGCTTTTCTTAATCTCAGTGGAGATATTTACTGATAAACAGCTACCTACGCAGCATGTTCATGTCGTTCCTAAATGAGCTTTTATGTCTCTCACCTCACCACAAATCAGATTCTTCTGAATTGTTCCCAGTACATTATCCTTTCCCCTGTGTAATTACCTTATCAAGCTCCAGCTGTATTTATTCTCAGAAGGTTTACTCCCTGATATACAGCTGCCTACCCCCTTCGTAAGTGCAGGTCCTAATTGAGCTTTTATCTCTTTTCCCTCACCACAATCCAGATTCTTTTGGGGAGTTACCAGTACAGTAACCATACCAGGAAGTACTTAATTTATTAAGCTACTGCTTTTCTTAATCTCAGTGGAGATATTTACTGATAAACAGCTACCTACGCAGCATGTTCATGTCGTTCCTAAATGAGCTTTTATCTCTCTCCCCTCACCACGAATCAGATTCTTATGAGGAGTTCCCAGTACATTATCCTTTCTCCTGTGTAATTACCTTAACAAGCTCCAGCTGTTTTTATTCTCAGATGGTTTACTCCCTGATATACAGCTGCCTACCCCCTTCGAAAGTGCAGGTTCTAAATGAGCTTTTTTCTCTGTTCCCTCACCACAATCCAGATTCTTTTGGGGAGTTACCAGTACAGTAACCATACCAGGAAGTACTTAATTTATTAAGCTACTGCTTTTCTTAATCTCAGTGGAGATATTTACTGATAAACAGCTACCTACGCAGCATGTTCATGTCGTTCCTAAATGAGCTTTTATCTCTCTCCCCTCACCACGAATCAGATTCTTCTGAGGAGTTCCCAGTACATTATCCTTTCCCCTGTGTAATTACCTTAACAAGCTCCAGCTGTTTTTATTCTCAGAAGGTTTACTCCCTGATATACAGCTGCCTACCCCCTTCGTAAGTGCAGGTCCTAAATGAGCTTTTTTCTCTGTTCCCTCACCACAATCCAGATTCTTTTGGGGAGTTACCAGTACAGTAACCATACCAGGAAGTACTTAATTCATTAAGCTACTGCTTTTCTTAATCTCAGTGGAGATATTTACTGAAAAACAGCTACCTACGCAACATGTTCATGTCGTTCCTAAATGAGCTTTTATCTCTCTCCCCTCACCAAAATCAGATTCTTCTGAGGAGTTCCCAGTACATTATCCTTTCCCCTGTGTAATTATCTTAACAAGCTCCAGCTGTTTTTATTCTCAGAAGGTTTACTCCCTGATATACAGCTGCCTACCCACTTCGTAAGTGCGGTTCCTAATTGAGCTTTTTTCTCTGTTCCTTCAATACAATCCAGTTTCTTTTGGGGAGTTACCAGTACAGTAACCATACCAGGAAGTACTTAATTTATTAAGCTACTGCTTTTCTTAATCTCAGTGGAGATATTTACTGATAAACAGCTACCTACGCAGCATGTTCATGTCGTTCCTAAATGACCTTTTATCTCTCTCCCCTCACCACGAATCAGATTCTTCTGAGGATTTCCAAGTACATTATCCTTTCCCCTGTGTAATTACCTTAACAAGCTCCAGCTGTTTTTATTCTCAGAAGGTTTACTTCCTGATATACAGCTGCCTACCCCCTTCGTAAGTGCAGGTACTAAATGAGCTTTTTTCTCTGTTCCCTCACCACAATCCAGATTCTTTGGGGAGTTACCAGTACAGTAACCATACCAGGAAGTACTTAATTTATTAAGCTACTGCTTTTCTTAATCTCAGTGGAGATATTTACTGATAAACAGCTACCTACGCAGCATGTTCATGTCGTTCCTAAATGAGCTTTTATGTCTCTCACCTCACCACAAATCAGATTCTTCTGAATTGTTCCCAGTACATTATCCTTTCCCCTGTGTAATTACCTTATCAAGCTCCAGCTGTTTTTATTCTCAGAAGGTTTACTCCCTGATATACAGCTGCCTACCCCCTTCGTAAGTGCAGGTCCTAATTGAGCTTTTATCTCTGTTCCCTCACCACAATCCAGATTCTTTTGGGGAGTTACCAGTACAGTAACCATACCAGGAAGTACTTAATTTATTAAGCTACTGATTTCTTAATCTCAGTGGAGATATTTACTGATAAAAAGCTACCTACGCAGCATGTTCGTCTTTCCTAAATGAGCTTTTAACTCTCTCCCCTCACCACGAATCAGATTCTTCTGAGGAGTTCCCAGTACATTATCCTTTCCCCTGTGTAATTACCTTAACAAGCTCCAGCTGTTTTTATTCTCAGATGGTTTACTCCCTGATATACAGCTGCCTACACCCTTCGAAAGTGCAGGTTCTAAATGAGCTTTTTTCTCTGTTCCCTCACCACAATCCAGATTCTTTTGGGGAGTTACCAGTACAGTAACCATACCAGGAAGTACTTAATTTATTAAGCTACTGCTTTTCTTAATCTCAGTGGAGATATTTACTGATAAACAGCTACCTACGCAACATGTTCATGTCGTTCCTAAATGAGCTTTTATCTCTCTCCCCTCACCACGAATGAGATTCTTCTGAGGAGTTCCCAGTACATTATCCTTTCCCCTGTGTAATTACCTTAACAAGCTCCAGCTGTTTTTATTCTCAGAAGGTTTACTCCCTGATATACAGCTGCCTACCCCCTTCGTAAGTGCAGGTCCTAAATGAGCGTTTTTTCTCTGTTCCCTCACCACAATCCAGATTCTTTTGGGGAGTTACCAGTACAGTAACCATACCAGGAAGTACTTAATTTATTAAGCTACTGCTTTTCTTAATCTCAGTGGAGATATTTACTGATAAACAGCTACCTACGCAGCATGTTCATGTCGTTCCTAAATGAGCTTTTATCTCTCTCCCCTCACCACGAATCAGATTCTTCTGAGGAGTTCCCAGGACATTATCCTTTCCCCTGTGTAATTACCTTAACAAGCTCCAGCTGTTTTTATTCTCAGATGGTTTACTCCCTGATATACAGCTGCCTACCCCCTTCGAAAGTGCAGGTTCTAAATGAGCTTTTTTCTCTGTTCCCTCACCACAATCCAGATTCTTTTGGGGAGTTACCAGTACAGTAACCATACCAGGAAATACTTAATTTATTAAGCTACTGCTTTTCTTAATCTCAGTGGAGGTATTTACTGATAAACAGCTACCTATGCAGCATGTTCATGTCGTTCCTAAATGAGCTTTTATCTCTCTCCCCTCACCACGAATCAGATTCTTCTGAGGAGTTCCCAGTACATTATCCTTTCCCCTGTGTAATTACCTTAACAAGCTCCAGCTGTTTTTATTCTCAGATGGTTTACTCCCTGATATACAGCTGCCTACCCCCTTCGAAACTGCAGGTTCTAAATGAGCTTTTTTCTCTGTTCCCTCACCACAATCCAGATTCTTTTGGGGAGTTACCAGTACAGTAACCATACCAGGAAGTACTTAATTTATTAAGCTACTGCTTTTCTTAATCTCAGTGGAGATATTTACTGATAAACTGCTACCTACGCAGCATGTTCATGTCGTTCCTAAATGAGCTTTTATCTCTCTCCCCTCACCACAAATCAGATTCTTCTGAGTAGTTCCCAGTACATTATCCTTTTCCCTGTGTAATTACCTTAACAAGCTCCAGGTGTTTTTATTCTCAGAAGGTTTACTTCCTGATATACAGCTGCCTACCCCCTTCGTAAGTGCAGGTCCTAAATGAGCTTTTTTCTCTGTTCCCTCACCACAATCCAGATTCTTTTGGGGAGTTACCAGTACAGTAACCATACCAGGAAGTACTTAATTTATTAAGCTACGGCTTTTCTTAATCTCAGTGGAGATATTTACTGATAAACAGCTACCTACGCAGCATGTTCATATCGTTCCTAAATGAGCTTTTATCTCTCTCCCCTCACCACAAATCAGATTCTTCTGAGGAGTTCCCAGTTTATTATCCTTTCCCCTGTGTAATTACCTTAACAAGCTCCAGCTGTTTTTATTCTCAGAAAGTTTACTCATTGATATACAGCTGCCTACCCCTTTCGTAAGTGCAGGTCCTAAATGAGCTTTTTTCTCTGTTCCCTCACCACAAACCAGATTCTTTTGGGGAGTTACCAGTACAGTAACCATACCAGGAAGTACTTAATTTATTAAGCTACTGCTTTTCTTAATCTCAGTGGAGATATTTACTGATAAACAGCTACCTACGCAGCATGTTCATGTCGTTCCTAAATGAGCTTTTATCTCTCTCCCCTCACCACAAATCAGATTCTTCTGAGGAGTTTCCAGTTTATTATCCTTTCCCCTGTGTAATTACCTTAACAAGCTCCAGCTGTTTTTATTCTCAGAAAGTTACTCCCTGATATACAGCTGCCTACCCCCTTCGTAAGTGCAGGTCCTAAATGAGCTTTTTTCTCAGTTCCCTCACCACAATCCAGATTCTTTTGGGGAGTTACCAGTACAGTAACCGTACCAGGAAGTACTTAATTTATTAAGCTACTGCTTTTCTTAATCTCAGTGGAGATATTTACTGATAAACAGATACCTACGCAGCATGTTCATGTCGTTCCTAAATGAGCTTTTATCTGTCTCCCCTCACCACAAATCAGATTCTTCTGAGGAGTTCCCAGTTTATTATCCTTTCCCCTGTGCAATTACCTTATCAAGCTGCAGCTGTTTTTCTTCTCAGAAAGTTTACTCCCTGATATAGAGCTGCCTACCCCCTTCGTAAGTGCAGGTCTTAAATGAGCTTTTTCCTCTGTTCCCTTACCACAATCCAGATTTTTTTTGGGAGTTACCAGTACAGTAACAATACCAGGAAGTACTTAATTTATTAAGCTACTGCTTTTCTTAATCTCAGTGGTGATATTCACTGATAAACAGCTACGTACGCAGCATGTTCATGTCGTTCATAAATGAGCTTTTATCTCTCTCCCCTCACCACAAATCAGATTCTTTTGAGTAGTTCCCAGTACATTATCCTTTCCCCTGTGTAATTACCTTATCAAGCTCCAGCTGTTTTTATTCTCAGAAGGTTTACTCCCTGATATACAGCTGCCTACCCCCTTCGTAAGTGCAGGTCCTAAATGAGCTTCTTTCTCTGTTCCCTCACCACAATCCAGATTCTTTTGGGGAGTTACCAGTACAGTAACCATACCAGGAAATACTTAATTTATTAAGCTACTGCTTTTCTTAATCTCAGTGGAGATATTTACTGATAAACAGCTACCTACGCAGCATGTTCATGTCGTTCCTAAATGAGCTTTTATCTCTCTCCCCTCACCACAAATCAGATTCTTCTGAGGAGTTCCCAGTACATTATCCTTTCCCCTGTGTATTTACCTTAACAAGCTCCAGCTGTTTTTATTCTCAGAAGGTTTACTCCCTGATATACAGCTGCCTACCCCCTTCGTAAGTGCAGGTCCTAAATGAGCTTTTTTCTGCATTCCCTCACCACAATACAGATTCTTTGGGGAGTTACCAGTACAGTAACCATACCAGGAAGTACTTAATTTATTAAGCTACTACTTTTCTTAATCTCAGTGGAGATATTTACTGATAAAGAGCTACTTATGCAGCATGTTCATGTCGTTCCTAAATGAGCTTATATCTCTCTCCCCTCACCACAAATCAGATTCTTCTGAGGAGTTCCCAGTACATTATCCTTTCCCCTGTGTAATTACCTTAACAAACTCCAGCTGTTTTTATTCTCAGAAAGTTTACTCCCTGATATACAGCTGCCTACCCCCTTCGAAAGTGCAGGTCCTAAATGAGCCTTTTTGTCTGTTCCCTCACCACAATCCAGGCTCTTTTGGGGAGTTATCAGTACAGTAACCATACCAGGAAGTACTTAATTTATTAAGCTACTGCTTTTCTTAATCTCAGTGGAGATATTTACTGATAAACAGCTACCTACGCAGCATGTTCATGTCGTTCCTAAATGAGCTTTTGTCTCTCTCCCCTCACCACGAATCAGATTCTTCTGAGGAGTTCCCAGTACATTATCCTTTCCCCTGTGTAATTACCTTAACAAGCTCCAGCTGTTTTTATTCTCAGATGGTTTACTCCCTGATATACAGCTGCCTACCCCCTTCGAAAGTGCAGGACCTAAATGAGCTTTTTTCTCTGTTCCCTCACCACAATCCAGATTCTTTTGGGGAGTTACCAGTACAGTAACGATACCAGGAAGTACTTAATTTATTAAGCTACTGCTTTTCTTAATCTCAGTGGAGATATTTACTGATAAACATCTACCTACGCAGCATGTTCATGTCATTCTTAAATGAGCTTTTATCTCTCTCCCCTCACCACAAATCAGATTCCTCTGAGGAGTTCCCAGTACATTATCCTTTCCCCTGTGTAATTTGCTTAACAAGCTCCAGCTGTTTTTATTCTCAGAAGGTTTACTCCCTGATATACAGCTGCCTACCCCCTTCGTAAGTGCAGGTCCTAAATGAGCTTTTTTCTCTGTTCCCTCAACACAATCCCGGTTCTTTTGGGGAGTTACCAGTACAGTAACCATACCAGGAAGTACTTAATTTATTAAGCTACTGCTTTTCTTAATCTCAGTGGAGATATTTACTGATAAACAGCTACCTACGCAGCATGTTCATGTCGTTCCTAAATGAGCTTTTATCTCTCTCCCCTCACCACGAATCAGATTCTTCTGAGGAGTTCCCAGTACATTATCCTTTCCCCTGTGTAATTACCTTAACAAGCTCCAGCTGTTTTTATTCTCAGATGGTTTACTCCCTGATATACAGCTGCCTACCCCCTTCGTAAGTGCAGGTCCTAAATGAGCTTTTTTCTCAGTTCCCTCACCACAATCCAGATTCTTTTGGGGAGTTACCAGTACAGTAACCGTACAAGGAAGTACTTAATTTATTAAGCTACTGCTTTTCTTAATCTCAGTGGAGATATTTACTGATAAACAGATACCTACGCAGCATGTTCATGTCGTTCCTAAATGAGCTTTTATCTCTCTCCCCTCACCACAAATCAGATTCTTCTGAGGAGTTCCCAGTTTATTATCCTTTCCCCTGTGCAATTACCTTATCAAGCTGCAGCTGTTTTTCTTCTCAGAAAGTTTACTCCCTGATATAGAGCTGCCTACCCCCTTCGTAAGTGCAGGTCTTAAATGAGCTTTTTCCTCTGTTCCCTTACCACAATCCAGATTTTTTTTGGGAGTTACCAGTACAGTAACAATACCAGGAAGTACTTAATTTATTAAGCTACTGCTTTTCTTAATCTCAGTGGTGATATTCACTGATAAACAGCTACGTACGCAGCATGTTCATGTCGTTCATAAATGAGCTTTTATCTCTCTCCCCTCACCACAAATCAGATTCTTTTGAGTAGTTCCCAGTACATTATCCTTTCCCCTGTGTAATTACCTTATCAAGCTCCAGCTGTTTTTATTCTCAGAAGGTTTACTCCCTGATATACAGCTGCCTACCCCCTTCGTAAGTGCAGGTCCTAAATGAGCTTCTTTCTCTGTTCCCTCAACACAATCCAGATTCTTTTGGGGAGTTACCAGTACAGTAACCATACCAGGAAATACTTAATTTATTAAGCTACTGCTTTTCTTAATCTCAGTGGAGATATTTACTGATAAACAGCTACCTACGCAGCATGTTCATGTCGTTCCTAAATGAGCTTTTATCTCTCTCCCCTCACCACAAATCAGATTCTTCTGAGGAGTTCCCAGTACATTATCCTTTCCCCTGTGTATTTACCTTAACAAGCTCCAGCTGTTTTTATTCTCAGAAGGTTTACTCCCTGATATACAGCTGCCTACCCCCTTCGTAAGTGCAGGTCCTAAATGAGCTTTTTTCTGCATTCCCTCACCACAATACAGATTCTTTGGGGAGTTCCCAGTACAGTAACCATACCAGGAAGTACTTAATTTATTAAGCTACTACTTTTCTTAATCTCAGTGGAGATATTTACTGATAAAGAGCTACTTATGCAGCATGTTCATGTCGTTCCTAAATGAGCTTATATCTCTCTCCCCTCACCACAAATCAGATTCTTCTGAGGAGTTCCCAGTACATTATCCTTTCCCCTGTGTAATTACCTTAACAAACTCCAGCTGTTTTTATTCTCAGAAAGTTTACTCCCTGATATACAGCTGCCTACCCCCTTCGAAAGTGCAGGTCCTAAATGAGCCTTTTTGTCTGTTCCCTCACCACAATCCAGGCTCTTTTGGGGAGTTATCAGTACAGTAACCATACCAGGAAGTACTTAATTTATTAAGCTACTGCTTTTCTTAATCTCAGTGGAGATATTTACTGATAAACAGCTACCTACGCAGCATGTTCATGTCGTTCCTAAATGAGCTTTTGTCTCTCTCCCCTCACCACGAATCAGATTCTTCTGAGGAGTTCCCAGTACATTATCCTTTCCCCTGTGTAATTACCTTAACAAGCTCCAGCTGTTTTTATTCTCAGATGGTTTACTCCCTGATATACAGCTGCCTACCCCCTTCGAAAGTGCAGGACCTAAATGAGCTTTTTTCTCTGTTCCCTCACCACAATCCAGATTCTTTTGGGGAGTTACCAGTACAGTAACGATACCAGGAAGTACTTAATTTATTAAGCTACTGCTTTTCTTAATCTCAGTGGAGATATTTACTGATAAACATCTACCTACGCAGCATGTTCATGTCATTCTTAAATGAGCTTTTATCTCTCTCCCCTCACCACAAATCAGATTCCTCTGAGGAGTTCCCAGTACATTATCCTTTCCCCTGTGTAATTTGCTTAACAAGCTCCAGCTGTTTTTATTCTCAGAAGGTTTACTCCCTGATATACAGCTGCCTACCCCCTTCGTAAGTGCAGGTCCTAAATGAGCTTTTTTCTCTGTTCCCTCAACACAATCCCGGTTCTTTTGGGGAGTTACCAGTACAGTAACCATACCAGGAAGTACTTAATTTATTAAGCTACTGCTTTTCTTAATCTCAGTGGAGATATTTACTGATAAACAGCTACCTACGCAGCATGTTCATGTCGTTCCTAAATGAGCTTTTATCTCTCTCCCCTCACCACGAATCAGATTCTTCTGAGGAGTTCCCAGTACATTATCCTTTCCCCTGTGTAATTACCTTAACAAGCTCCAGCTGTTTTTATTCTCAGATGTTTACTCCCTGATATACAGCTGCCTACCCCCTTCGAAAGTGCAGGTCCTAAATGAGCTTTTTTCTCTGTTCCCTCACCACAATCCAGATTCTTTTGGGGAGTTACCAGTACAGTAACCATACCAGGAAGTACTTAATTTATTAAGCTACTGCTTTTTCTTAATCTCAGTGGAGATATTTACTGATAACAGCTACCTATGCAGCATGTTCATGTCGTTCCTAAATGAGCTTTTATCTCTCTCCCCTCACCACAAATCAGATTCTTCTGAGGAGTTCCCAGACCATTATCCTTTCCCCTGTGTAATTACCTTAACAAGCTCCAGCTGTTTTTATTCTCAGAAGGTTTACTCCCTGATATACACCTGCCTACCCCTTTCGTAAGTGCAGGTCCTAAATGAGCTTTTTTCTCTGTTCCCTCACCACAATCCAGATTCTTTTGGGGAGGTACCAGTACAGTAACCATACCAGGAAGTACTTAATTTATTAAGCTACTGATTTCTTAATCTCAGTGGAGATATTTACTGATAAACAGCTACGTATGCAGCATGTTCATGTCGTTCTTAAATGAGCTTTTATTTCTGACCCCTCACCACAAAACAGATTCTTCTGAGAAGTTCCCAGTACATTATCCTTTCCCCTATGTAATTACCTTAACAAGCTCCAACTGTTTTTATTCTCAGAAGGTTTACTTCCTGATATACAGCTGACTACCCCCTTCCTAAGTGCAGGTCCTAAATGAGCTATTTTCTCTGTTCCCTCACCACAATCCAGATTCTTTTGGGGAGTTACCAGTACAGTAACCATACCTGGAAGTACTTAATTTATTAAGCTACTGCTTTTCTTAATCTCAGTGGAGATATTTACTGATAAACAGCTACCTACGCAGCATGTTCATGTCGTTCCTAAATGAGCTTTTATCTCTCTCCCCTCACCACAAATCAGATTCTTCTGAGGAGTTCCCAGTACATTATCCTTTCCCCTGTGTAATTACCTTAACAAGCTCCAGCTGTTTTTTATTCTCAGAAGGTTTACTCCCTGATATACAGCTGCCTACCCCCTTCGTAAGTGCAGGTCCTAAATGAGCTTTTTTCTCTGTTCCCTCACCAAAATCCAGATTCTTTTGGGGACTTACCAGTACAGTAACCATACCAGGAAGTACTTAATTTATTAAGCTACTGCTTTTCTTAATCTCAGTGGAGATATTTACTGATAAACAGCTACCTACGCAGCATGTTCATGTCGTTCCTAAATGAGCTTTTATCTCTCTCCCCTCACCACAAATCAGATTCTTCTGAGGAGTTCCCAGTGCATTATCCTTTCCCCTGTGTAATTACCTTAACAAGCTCCAGCTGTTTTTATTCTCAGAAGTTTTACTCCCTGATATACAGCTGCCTACCCCCTTCGTAAGTGCAGGTCCTAAATGAGCTTTTTTCTCTGTTCCCTCACCACAATCCAGATTCTTTTGGGAGTTACCAGTACAGTAACCATACCAGGAAGTACTTAATTTATTAAGCTACTGCTTTTCTTAATCTCAGTGGAGATATTTACTGATAAACAGCTACCTACGCAGCCTGTTCATGTCGTTCTTAAATGAGCTTTTATCTCTCTCCCCTCACCACAAATCAGATTCTTCTGAGGAGTTCCCAGTACATTATCCTTTCCCCTGTGTAATTACCTTAACAAGCTCCAACTGTTTTTATTCTCAGAAGGTTTACTTCCTGATATACAGCTGCCTACCCCCTTCGTAAGTGCAGGTCTTAAATGAGCTTTTTTCTCTGTTCCCTCACCACAATCCAGATTCTTTTGGGGAGGTACCAGTACAGTAACCATACCAGGAAGTACTTAATTTATTAAGCTACTGATTTCTTAATCTCAGTGGAGATATTTACTGATAAACAGCTACCTATGCAGCATGTTCATGTCGTTCTTAAATGAGCTTTTATTTCTGACCCCTCACCACAAAACAGAGTCTTCTGAGAAGTTCCCAGTACATTATCCTTTCCCCTGTTTAATTACCTTAACAAGCTCCAACTGTTTTTATTCTCAGAAGGTTTACTTCCTGATATACAGCTGCCTACCCCCTTCCTAAGTGCAGGTCCTAAATGAGCTATTTTCTCTGTTCCCTCACCACAATCCAGATTCTTTTGGGGAGTTACCAGTACAGTAACCATACCAGGAAGTACTTAATTTATTAAGCTACTTCTTTTCTTAATCTCAGTGGAGATATTTACTGATAAACAGCTACCTACGCAGCATGTTCATGTCGTTCCTAATGAGCTTTTATCTCTCTCCCCTCACCACAAATCAGATTCTTCTGAGGAGTTCCCAGTGCATTATCCTTTCCCCTGTGTAATTACCTTAACAAGCTCCAGCTGTTTTTATTCTCAGAAGGTTTACTCCTGATATACAGCTGCCTACCCCCTTCGTAAGTGCAGGTCCTAAATGAGCTATTTTCTCTGTTCCCTCACCACAATCCAGATTCTTTTGGGGAGTTACCAGTAGAGTAACCATACCAGGAAGTACTTAATTTATTAAGCTACTGCTTTTCTTAATCTCAGTGGAGATATTTACTGATAAACAGCTACCTACGCAGCATGTTCATGTCGTTCCTAAATGAGCTTTTATCTCTCTCCCCCTCACCACAAATCAGATTCTTCTGAGGAGTTCCCAGTACATTGTCCTTTCCCCTGTGTAATTACCTTAACAAGCTCCAGCTGTTTTTATTCTCAGAAGGTTTACTCCCTGATATACAGCTGCCTACCTCCTTCGTAAGTGCAGGTCCTAAATGAGCTTTTTTCTCTGTTCCCTCACCAAAATCCAGATTCTTTTGGGGACTTACCAGTACAGTAACCATACCAGGAAGTACTTAATTCATTAAGCTACTGCTTTTCTTAATCTCAGTGGAGATATTTACTGATAAACAGCTATCTACGCAGCATGTTCATGTCGTTCCTAAATGAGCTTTTATCTCTCTCCCCTCACCACAAATCAGATTCTTCTGAGGAGTTCCCAGTGCATTATCCTTTCCCCTGTGTAATTACCTTAACAAGCTCCAGCTGTTTTTATTCTCAGAAGGTTTACTCCCTGATATACAGCTGCCTACCCCCTTCGTAAGTGCAGGTCCTAAATGAGCTTCTTTCTCTGTTCCTCACCACAATCCAGATTCTTTTGGGGAGTTACCAGTACAGTAACCATACCAGGAAATACTTAATTTATTAAGCTACTGCTTTTCTTAATCTCAGTGGAGATATTTACTGATAAACAGCTACCTACGCAGCATGTTCATGTCGTTCCTAAATGAGCTTTTATCTCTCTCCCCTCACCACAAATCAGATTTTCTGAGGAGTTCCCAGTACATTATCCTTTCCCCTGTGTATTTACCTTAACAAGCTCCAGCTGTTTTTATTCTCAGAAGGTTTACTCCCTGATATACAGCTGCCTACCCCCTTCGTAAGTGCAGGTCCTAAATGAGCTTTTTTCTGCAT
>NW_025960547.1:0-34362 GCF_023159225.1 Perognathus longimembris pacificus
TTCCAGCACACCAATGCAGATCTTGTCAAGGGACAGCGGCGTTTACTCAATATAGCAGATCCTATGGAGGACAGTGGTGTTCACTCTCTATGGCCTGACCGGCCTACTTTACGGAGCAGCCGCTGTTCTCATTCACTCAGGAGATAGTCCCTGATAGCTAGGGCGACTTACCCCGCTGGGGCCTACAGGACACAAGTGAGCCTTTATCTCTCTTCCAGCATCATAAAGCAGATCCTTTCGAGAAGAGCGGAGTTCACTCGCTATGTTCCGACCAGGCTACCTTAACAAGCTGCAGCTGTTCTCATTCACCGTGGAGCTATTTCCTGCTATACAATTACTTACCGCGCTGGTTCGAAGAGGACACAAATGAGCCTTTATCTCTCTTTCAGCACCCCAAAGCCGATTGAACCTAGGACAGCGGAGTTTATTCGCTGTGGCCCCACGAGCCTACCCTATCAAGCTGCAGCTGTAATCATTCAGCTCGGCGGTATTTCCTGATATACACCTACTTACCCGCTGGTGGAGAGAGATTATAAATGAGCCTTGATCACTCTTCCAGCTCCACATAGCGATCCAATCGAGGACAGAGGAGTTCACTGTGTGTGTCCCTCCGGATAGCCTACTCTAACAAGCTGCAGCTGTTCTCATTCACCGAGGAGATGTTACGTGATGTACAGCTAGTTGCCCTGTGGTGCATACAGGATGTAAATGAGCCTTTATCTCTCTTCCAGCACCACCACGCAGATTCGATCTAGGACAGCGGAAGTTTACTCTCAATGGCCCGTCAGGCCTACAATAACAAGCTGCAGCTGTTCTCATTCACCGTGAAGGGTATATTGCTATTCATCTCGGTGGTGCGTAAAATACATAAATTATCCTTTACCGCTCTTCCAGCACACCAATGCAGATCTTGTCAAGGACAGCGGCGTTTACTCAATATAGCAGATCCTATGGAGGACAGTGGTGTTCACTCCCTATGGCCTCACCGGCCTACTTTACGGAGCAGCCGCTGTTCTCATTCACTCAGGAGATAGTCCCTGATAGCTAGGGCGACTTACCCCGCTGGGGCTACAGGACACAAGTGAGCCTTTATCTCTCTTCCAGCATCATAAAGCAGATCCTTTCGAGAAGAGCGGAGTTCACTCGCTATGTTCCGACCAGGCTACCCTTAACAAGCTGCAGCTGTTCTCATTCACCGTGGAGCTATTTCCTGCTATACAATTACTTACCGCGCTGGTTCGAAGAGGACACAAATGAGCCTTTATCTCTCTTTCAGCCCCCAAAGCCGATTGAACCTAGGACAGCGGAGTTTATTCGCTGTGGCCCCACGAGCCTACCCTATCAAGCTGCAGCTGTAATCATTCAGCTCGGCGGTATTTCCTGATATACACCTACTTACCCGCTGGTGGAGAGAGATTATAAATGAGCCTTGATCACTCTTCCAGCTCCACATAGCGATCCAATCGAGGACAGAGGAGTTCACTGTGTGTGTCCCTCCGGATAGCCTACTCTAACAAGCTGCAGCTGTTCTCATTCACCGAGGAGATGTTACGTGATGTACAGCTAGTTGCCCCTGTGGTGCATACAGGATGTAAATGAGCCTTTATCTCTCTTCCAGCACCACCACGCAGATTCGATCTAGGACAGCGGGAGTTTACTCTCAATGGCCCGTCAGGCCTACAATAACAAGCTGCAGCTGTTCTCATTCACCGTGAAGGTATATTGCTATTCATCTCGGTGATGCGTAAAATACATAAATTATCCTTTACCGCTCTTCCAGCACACCAATGCAGATCTTGTCAAGGACAGCGGCGTTTACTCAATATAGCAGATCCTATGGGAGGACAGTGGTGTTCACTCCCTATGGCCTGACGGCCTACTGTACGGAGCAGCCGCTGTTCTCATTCACTCAGGAGATAGTCCCTGATAGCTAGGGCGACTTACCCCGCTGGTGCCTACAGGACACAAGTGAGCCTTTATCTCTCTTTCAGCAACCCTAATCACATCCTACATCGGAGAACAGTGGGGGGTCTCTCGCTAAGTCCCGACCAGCGTACATGAACAAGCTGCAGGTGTACTAATTCACCGTGGAGATATTTCCTAATATTTTCTACTTACTCCGCTGGAGCGTATAGGACACAAATAGCCTTTATCTCTCTTCCCGCAGTACAATCAGATTCATTCGAAGACAGCAGAGTTTTCGCGCTTTGGCCCGAAGGCCTACCCAAACAAGGTGCCGCTGTTCTCATTCACCGAGGAGATATTCCCTGATATACAGATACTTACCTGCCTTGTGCGTAGAGTACATCAATGAGCCTTTATCTCTCTTCCAGCACCATAAAGCAGATCCTTTCGAGAAGAGCGGAGGTCACTCGCTATGTTCCGACCAGGATACCTTAACAAGCTGCAGCTGTTCTCATTCACCGTGGAGCTATTTCCTGCTATACAGTTATTTACCCCGCTGGTGCGAAGAGGACACAAATGAGCCTTTATCTCTCTCCCAGTACCCCAAAGCCGATTGAATCTAAGACAGCGGAGTTTATTCGCTATGGTCCCACGAGCCTACCCTATCAAGCTGCAGCTGTAATCATTCTGCTCGGAGATATTTCCTGATATACAGCTACTTACCTGGTGGTGTAGAAGATTATAAATGAGCTTCATCACTCTTTCAGCACCCTATAGCTGATCCAATCAAGGACAGAGGAGTTCACTGTCCATGGCCAGCCCGATCAGCCTACTCTAAAAAGCTGCAGATGTTCTCATTCACCGAGGAGATGTTACGTAATGTACAGCTAGTTGCCCCCTGTGGAGCATACAGGATGTAAATGAGCCCTTACGTCTCTTCCAGCACCACCACGCAGATTCGATCTAGGACAGCGGAGTTTACTCTCTATGGTCCGTCAGGCCTACAATAACAAGCTGCAGCTGTTCTCATTCACCGAGGAAATGTTACGTGATGTACACCTAGTTGCCCCTGTGGTGCATACAGGATGTAAATGAGCCTTTATCTCTCTTCCAGCACCACCACGCAGATTCGATGTAGGACAGCGGAGTTCATTCTCAATGGCCCGTCAGGCCTACAATAAAAAGCTGCAGCTGTTCTCATTCACCGAGAAGGTATATTGCTATTAATCTCGGTGGTGCGTAAAATACATAAATTATCCTTTATCGCTCTTCCAGCACACCAATGCAGATCTTGTCAAGGACAGCGGCGTTTACTCAATATAGCAGATCCTATGGAGGACAGTGGTGTTCACTCCCTATGGCCTGACCGGCCTACTGTACGGAGCACCCGCTGTTCTCATTCACTCAGGAGATAGTCCTTGATAGCTAGGGCGACTTACCCCGCTGGTGCCTACAGGACACAAGTGAGCCTTTGTCTCTCTTCCAGCACCATAAAGCAGATCCTTTCGAGAAGAGCGGAGTTCACTGGCTATGTTCCGACCAGGCTACCTTAACAAGCTGCAGCTGTTCTCATTCACCGTGGAGCTATTTCCTGCTATACAATTACTTACCGCGCTGGTTCGAAGAGGACACAAATGAGCCTTTATCTCTCTTTCAGCACCCCAAAGCCGATTGAACCTAGGACAGCGGAGTTTATTCGCTGTGGCCCCACGAGCCTACCCTATCAAGCTGCAGCTGTAATCATTCAGCTCGGCGGTATTTCCTGATATACACCTACTTACCCGCTGGTGGAGAGAGATTATAAATGAGCCTTGATCACTCTTCCAGCTCCACATAGCGATCCAATCGAGGACAGAGGAGTTCACTGGTGTGTGTCCTCCGGATAGCCTACTCTAACAAGCTGCAGCTGTTCTCATTCACCGAGGAGATGTTACGTGATGTACAGCTAGTTGCCCCTGTGGTGCATACAGGATGTAAATGAGCCTTTATCTCTCTTCCAGCACCACCACGCAGATTCGATCTAGGACAGCGGAGTTTACTCTCAATGGCCCGTCAGGCCTACAATAACAAGCTGCAGCTGTTCTCATTCACCGTGAATGTATATTGCTATCATCTCGGTGGTGCGTAAAATACATAAATTATCCATTACCGCTCTTCCAGCACACCAATGCAGATCTTGTCAAGGACAGCGGCGTTTACTCAATATAGCAGATCCTATGGAGGACAGTGGTGTTCACTCTCTATGGCCTGACCGGCCTACTTACGGAGCAGCCGCTGTTCTCATTCACTCAGGAGATAGTCCCTGATAGCTAGGGCGACTTACCCCGCTGGGCCTACAGGACACAAGTGAGCCTTTATCTCTCTTCCAGCATCATAAAGCAGATCCTTTCGAGAAGAGCGGAGTTCACTCGCTATGTTCCGACCAGGCTACCTTAACAAGCTGCAGCTGTTCTCATTCACCGTGGAGCTATTTCCTGCTATACAATTACTTACCGCGCTGGTTCGAAGAGGACACAAATGAGCCTTTATCTCTCTTTCAGCACCCCAAAGCCGATTGAACCTAGGACAGCGGAGTTTATTCGTTGTGGCCCCACGAGCCTACCCTATCAAGCTGCAGCTGTAATCATTCAGCTCGGCGGTATTTCCCTGATATACACCTACTTACCCGCTGGTGGAGAGAGATTATAAATGAGCCTTGATCACTCTTCCAGCTCCACATAGCGATCCAATCGAGGACAGAGGAGTTCACTGTGTGTGTCCCTCCGGATAGCCTACCTCTAACAAGCTGCAGCTGTTCTCATTCACCGAGGAGATGTTACGTGATGTACAGCTAGTTGCCCCTGTGGTGCATACAGGATGTAAATGAGCCTTTATCTCTCTTCCAGCACCACCACGCAGATTCGATCTAGGACAGCGGAGTTTACTCTCAATGGCCCGTCAGGCCTACAATAACAAGCTGCAGCTGTCTCATTCACCGTGAAGGTATATTGCTATTCATCTCGGTGGTGCGTAAAATACATAAATTATCCTTTACCGCTCTTCCAGCACACCAATGCAGATCTTGTCAAGGACAGCGGCGTTTACTCAATATAGCAGATCCTATGGAGGACAGTGGTGTTCACTCCCTATGGCCTGACCGGCCTACTGTACGGAGCAGCCGCTGTTCTCATTCACTCAGGAGATAGTCCCTGATCGCTAGGGCGACTTACCCCGCTGGTGCCTACAGGACACAAGTGAGCCTTTATCTCTCTTCCAGCAACCTAATCACATCCTACATCGGAGAACAGTGGGGGTCTCTCGCTAAGTCCCGACCAGCGTACATGAACAAGCTGCAGCTGTACTAATTCACCGTGGAGATATTTCCTAATATTTTCTACTTACTCCGCTGGAGCGTATAGGACACAAATTAGCCTTTATCTCTCTTCCCGCGAGTACAAATCAGATTCATTCGAAGACAGCAGAGTTTTCGCGCTTTGGCCCGAAGGCCTACCCAAACAAGGTGCCGCTGTTCTCATTCACCGAGGAGATATTCCCTGATATACAGATACTTACCTGCCTTGTGCGTAGAGTACATCAATGAGCCTTTATCTCTCTCCAGCACCATAAAGCAGATCCTTTCGAGAAGAGCGGAGGTCACTCGCTATGTTCCGACCAGGATACCTTAACAAGCTGCAGCTGTTCTCATTCACCGTGGAGCTATTTCCTGCTATACAGTTATTTACCCCGCTGGTGCGAAGAGGACACAAATGAGCCTTTATCTCTCTCCCAGTACCCCAAAGCCGATTGAATCTAAGACAGCGGAGTTTATTCGCTATGGTCCCACGAGCCTACCCTATCAAGCTGCAGCTGTAATCATTCTGCTCGGAGATATTTCCTGATATACAGCTACTTACCTGGTGGTGTAGAAGATTATAAATGAGCTTCATCACTCTTTCAGCACCCTATAGCTGATCCAATCAAGGACAGAGGAGTTCACTGTCCATGGCCAGCCCGATCAGCCTACTCTAAAAAGCTGCAGGATGTTCTCATTCACCGAGGAGATGTTACGTAATGTACAGCTAGTTGCCCCTGTGAGCATACAGGATGTAAATGAGCCTTTACGTCTCTTCCAGCACCACCACGCAGATTCGATCTAGGACAGCGGAGTTTACTCTCTATGGGTCCGTCAGGCCTACAATAACAAGCTGCAGCTGTTCTCATTCACCGAGGAAATGTTACGTGATGTACACCTAGTTGCCCCTGTGGTGCATACAGGATGTAAATGAGCCTTTATCTCTCTTCCAGCACCACCACGCAGATTCGATGTAGGACAGCGGAGTTCATTCTCAATGGCCCGTCAGGCCTACAATAACAAGCTGCAGCTGTTCTCATTCACCGAGAAGGTATATTGCTATTAATCTCGGTGGTGCGTAAAATACATAAATTATCCTTTATCGCTCTTCCAGCACACCAATGCAGATCTTGTCAAGGACAGCGGCGTTTACTCAATATAGCAGATCCTATGGAGGACAGTGGTGTTCACTCCCTATGGCCTGACCGGCCTACTGTACGGAGCACCCGCTGTTCTCATTCACTCAGGAGATAGTCCTTGATAGCTAGGGCGACTTACCCCGCTGGTGCCTACAGGACACAAGTGAGCCTTTGTCTCTCTCCAGCACCATAAAGCAGATCCTTTCGAGAAGAGCGGAGTTCACTGGCTATGTTCCGACCAGGCTACCTTAACAAGCTGCAGCTGTTCTCATTCACCGTGGAGCTATTTCCTGCTATACAATTACTTACCGCGCTGGTTCGAAGAGGACACAAATGAGCCTTTATCTCTTTCAGCACCCCAAAGCCGATTGAACCTAGGGACAGCGGAGTTTATTCGCTGTGGCCCCACGAGCCTACCCTATCAAGCTGCAGCTGTAATCATTCAGCTCGGCGGTATTTCCTGATATACACCTACTTACCCGCTGGTGGAGAGAGATTATAAATGAGCCTTGATCACTCTTCCAGCTCCACATAGCGATCCAATCGAGGACAGAGGAGTTCACTGTGTGTGGTCCCTCCGGATAGCCTACTCTAACAAGCTGCAGCTGTTCTCATTCACCGAGGAGATGTTACGTGATGTACAGCTAGTTGCCCCTGTGGTGCATACAGGATGTAAATGAGCCTTTATCTCTCTTCCAGCACACCACGCAGATTCGATCTAGGACAGCGGAGTTTACTCTCAATGGCCCGTCAGGCCTACAATAACAAGCTGCAGCTGTTCTCATTCACCGTGAATGTATATTGCTATTCATCTCGGTGGTGCGTAAAATACATAAATTATCCATTACCGCTCTTCCAGCACACCAATGCAGATCTTGTCAAGGACAGCGGCGTTTACTCAATATAGCAGATCCTATGGAGGACAGTGGTGTTCACTCTCTATGGCCTGACCGGCCTACTTTACGGAGCAGCCGCTGTTCTCATTCACTCAGGAGATAGTCCCTGATAGCTAGGGCGACTTACCCCGCTGGGGCCTACAGGACACAAGTGAGCCTTTATCTCTCTTCCAGCATCATAAAGCAGATCCTTTCGAGAAGAGCGGAGTTCACTCGCTATGTTCCGACCAGGCTACCTTAACAAGCTGCAGCTGTTCTCATTCACCGTGGAGCTATTTCCTGCTATACAATTACTTACCGCGCTGGTTCGAAGAGGACACAAATGAGCCTTTATCTCTCTTTCAGCACCCCAAAGCCGATTGAACCTAGGGACAGCGGAGTTTATTCGTTGTGGCCCCACGAGCCTACCCTATCAAGCTGCAGCTGTAATCATTCAGCTCGGCGGTATTTCCTGATATACACCTACTTACCCGCTGGTGGAGAGAGATTATAAATGAGCCTTGATCACTCTTCCAGCTCCACATAGCGATCCAATCGAGGACAGAGGAGTTCACTGTGTGTGTCCCTCCGGATAGCCTACTCTAACAAGCTGCAGCTGTTCTCATTCACCGAGGAGATGTTACGTGATGTACAGCTAGTTGCCCCTGTGGTGCATACAGGATGTAAATGAGCCTTTATCTCTCTTCCAGCACCACCACGCAGATTCGATCTAGGACAGCGGAGTTTACTCTCAATGGCCCGTCAGGCCTACAATAACAAGGCTGCAGCTGTTCTCATTCACCGTGAAGGTATATTGCTATTCATCTCGGTGGTGCGTAAAATACATAAATTATCCTTTACCGCTCTTCCAGCACACCAATGCAGATCTTGTCAAGGACAGCGGCGTTTACTCAATATAGCAGATCCTATGGAGGACAGTGGTGTTCACTCTCTATGGCCTGACCGGCCTACTTTACGGAGCAGCCGCTGTTCTCATTCACTCAGGAGATAGTCCCTGATAGCTAGGGCGACTTACCCGCTGGGGCCTACAGGACACAAGTGAGCCTTTATCTCTCTTCCAGCATCATAAAGCAGATCCTTTCGAGAAGAGCGGAGTTCACTCGCTATGTTCCGACCAGGCTACCTTAACAAGCTGCAGCTGTTCTCATTCACCGTGGAGCTATTTCCTGCTATACAATTACTTACCGCGCTGGTTCGAAGAGGACACAAATGAGCCTTTATCTCTCTTTCAGCACCCCAAAGCCGATTGAACCTAGGACAGCGGAGTTTATTCGCTGTGCCCCACGAGCCTACCCTATCAAGCTGCAGCTGTAATCATTCAGCTCGGCGGTATTTCCTGATATACACCTACTTACCCGCTGGTGGAGAGAGATTATAAATGAGCCTTGATCACTCTTCCAGCTCCACATAGCGATCCAATCGAGGACAGAGGAGTTCACTGTGTGTGTCCCTCCGGATAGCCTACTCTAACAAGCTGCAGCTGTTCTCATTCACCGAGGAGATGTTACGTGATGTACAGCTAGTTGCCCCTGTGGTGCATACAGGATGTAAATGAGCCTTTATCTCTCTTCCAGCACCACCACGCAGATTCGATCTAGGACAGCGGAGTTTACTCTCAATGGCCCGTCAGGCCTACAATAACAAGCTGCAGCTGTTCTCATTCACCGTGAAGGTATATTGCTATTCATCTCGGTGGTGCGTAAAATACATAAATTATCCTTTACCGCTCTTCCAGCACACCAATGCAGATCTTGTCAAGGACAGCGGCGTTTACTCAATATAGCAGATCCTATGGAGGACAGTGGTGTTCACTCTCTATGGCCTGACCGGCTACTTTACGGAGCAGCCGCTGTTCTCATTCACTCAGGAGATAGTCCCTGATAGCTAGGGCGACTTACCCCGCTGGGGCCTACAGGACACAAGTGAGCCTTTATCTCTCTTCCAGCATCATAAAGCAGATCCTTTCGAGAAGAGCGGAGTTCACTCGCTATGTTCCGACCAGGCTACCTTAACAAGCTGCAGCTGTTCTCATTCACCGTGGAGCTATTTCCTGCTATACAATTACTTACCGCGCTGGTTCGAAGAGGACACAAATGAGCCTTTATCTCTCTTTCAGCACCCCAAAGCCGATTGAACCTAGGACAGCGGAGTTTATTCGCTGTGGCCCCACGAGCCTACCCTATCAAGCTGCAGCTGTAATCATTCAGCTCGGCGGTATTTCCTGATATACACCTACTTACCCGCTGGTGGAGAGAGATTATAAATGAGCCTTGATCACTCTTCCAGCTCCACATAGCGATCCAATCGAGGACAGAGGAGTTCACTGTGTGTGTCCCCTCCGGATAGCCTACTCTAACAAGCTGCAGCTGTTCTCATTCACCGAGGAGATGTTACGTGATGTACAGCTAGTTGCCCCTGTGGTGCATACAGGATGTAAATGAGCCTTTATCTCTCTTCCAGCACCACCACGCAGATTCGATCTAGGACAGCGGAGTTTACTCTCAATGGCCCGTCAGGCCTACAATAACAAGCTGCAGCTGTTCTCATTCACCGTGAAGGTATATTGCTATTCATCTCGGTGGTGCGTAAAATACATAAATTATCCTTTACCGCTCTTCCAGCACACCAATGCAGATCTTGTCAAGGACAGCGGCGTTTACTCAATATAGCAGATCCTATGGAGGACAGTGGTGTTCACTCCCTATGGCCTGACCGGCCTACTGTACGGAGCAGCCGCTGTTCTCATTCACTCAGGAGATAGTCCCTGATAGCTAGGGCGACTTACCCCGCTGGTGCCTACAGGGACACAAGTGAGCCTTTATCTCTCTTCCAGCAACCCTAATCACATCCTACATCGGAGAACAGTGGGGGTCTCTCGCTAAGTCCCGACCAGCGTACATGAACAAGCTGCAGCTGTACTAATTCACCGTGGAGATATTTCCTAATATTTTCTACTTACTCCGCTGGAGCGTATAGGACACAAATTAGCCTTTATCTCTCTTCCCGCAGTACAAATCAGATTCATTCGAAGACAGCAGAGTTTTCGCGCTTTGGCCCGAAGGCCTACCCAAACAAGGTGCCGCTGTTCTCATTCACCGAGGAGATATTCCCTGATATACAGATACTTACCTGCCTTGTGCGTAGAGTACATCAATGAGCCTTTATCTCTCTTCCAGCACCATAAAGCAGATCCTTTCGAGAAGAGCGGAGGTCACTCGCTATGTTCCGACCAGGATACCTTAACAAGCTGCAGCTGTTCTCATTCACCGTGGAGCTATTCCTGCTATACAGTTATTTACCCCGCTGGTGCGAAGAGGACCACAAATGAGCCTTTATCTCTCTCCCAGTACCCCAAAGCCGATTGAATCTAAGACAGCGGAGTTTATTCGCTATGGTCCCACGAGCCTACCCTATCAAGCTGCAGCTGTAATCATTCTGCTCGGAGATATTTCCTGATATACAGCTACTTACCTGGTGGTGTAGAAGATTATAAATGAGCTTCATCACTCTTTCAGCACCCTATAGCTGATCCAATCAAGGACAGAGGAGTTCACTGTCCATGGCCAGCCCGATCAGCCTACTCTAAAAAGCTGCAGATGTTCTCATTCACCGGAGATGTTACGTAATGTACAGCTAGTTGCCCCTGTGGAGCATACAGGATGTAAATGAGCCTTTACGGTCTCTTCCAGCACCACCACGCAGATTCGATCTAGGACAGCGGAGTTTACTCTCTATGGTCCGTCAGGCCTACAATAACAAGCTGCAGCTGTTCTCATTCACCGAGGAAATGTTACGTGATGTACACCTAGTTGCCCCTGTGGTGCATACAGGATGTAAATGAGCCTTTATCTCTCTTCCAGCACCACCACGCAGATTCGATGTAGGACAGCGGAGTTCATTCTCAATGGCCCGTCAGGCCTACAATAACAAGCTGCAGCTGTTCTCATTCACCGAGAAGGTATATTGCTATTAATCTCGGTGGTGCGTAAAATACATAAATTATCCTTTATCGCTCTTCCAGCACACCAATGCAGATCTTGTCAAGGACAGCGGCGTTTACTCAATATAGCAGATCCTATGGAGGACAGTGGTGTTCACTCCCTATGGCCTGACCGGCCTACTGTACGGAGCACCCGCTGTTCTCATTCACTCAGGAGATAGTCCTTGATAGCTAGGGCGACTTACCCCGCTGGTGCCTACAGGACACAAGTGAGCCTTTGTCTCTCTTCCAGCACCATAAAGCAGATCCTTTCGAGAAGAGCGGAGTTCACTGGCTATGTTCCGACCAGGCTACCTTAACAAGCTGCAGCTGTTCTCATTCACCGTGGAGCTATTTCCTGCTATACAATTACTTACCGCGCTGGTTCGAAGAGGACACAAATGAGCCTTTATCTCTCTTTCAGCACCCCAAAGCCGATTTGAAACCTAGGACAGCGGAGTTTATTCGCTGTGGCCCCACGAGCCTACCCTATCAAGCTGCAGCTGTAATCATTCAGCTCGGCGGTATTTCCTGATATACACCTACTTACCCGCTGTGGAGAGAGATTATAAATGAGCCTTGATCACTCTTCCAGCTCCACATAGCGATCCAATCGAGGACAGAGGAGTTCACTGTGTGTGTCCCTCCGGATAGCCTACTCTAACAAGCTGCAGCTGTTCTCATTCACCGAGGAGATGTTACGTGATGTACAGCTAGTTGCCCCTGTGGTGCATACAGGATGTAAATGAGCCTTTATCTCTCTTCCAGCACCACCACGCAGATTCGATCTAGGACAGCGGAGTTTACTCTCAATGGCCCGTCAGGCCTACAATAACAAGCTGCAGCTGTTCTCATTCACCGTGAAGGTATATTGCTATTCATCTCGGTGGTGCGTAAAATACATAAATTATCCTTTACCGCTCTTCCAGCACACCAATGCAGATCTTGTCAAGGACAGCGGCGTTTACTCAATATAGCAGATCCTATGGAGGACAGTGGTGTTCACTCTCTATGGCCTGACCGGCCTACTTTACGGAGCAGCCGCTGTTCTCATTCACTCAGGAGATAGTCCCTGATAGCTAGGGCGACTTACCCCGCTGGGGCCTACAGGACACAAGTGAGCCTTTATCTCTCTTCCAGCATCATAAAGCAGATCCTTTCGAGAAGAGCGGAGTTCACTCGCTATGTTCCGACCAGGCTACCTTAACAAGCTGCAGCTGTTCTCATTCACCGTGGAGCTATTTCCTGCTATACAATTACTTACCGCGCTGGTTCGAAGAGGACACAAATGAGCCTTTATCTCTCTTTCAGCACCCCAAAGCCGATTGAACCTAGGACAGCGGAGTTTATTCGCTGTGGCCCCACGAGCCTACCCTATCAAGCTGCAGCTGTAATCATTCAGCTCGGCGGTATTTCCTGATATACACCTACTTACCCGCTGGTGGAGAGAGATTATAAATGAGCCTTGATCACTCTTCCAGCTCCACATAGCGATCCAATCGAGGACAGAGGAGTTCACTGTGTGTGTCCCTCCGGATAGCCTACTCTAACAAGCTGCAGCTGTTCTCATTCACCGAGGAGATGTTACGTGATGTACAGCTAGTTGCCCCTGTGGTGCATACAGGATGTAAATGAGCCTTTATCTCTCTTCCAGCACCACCACGCAGATTCGATCTAGGACAGCGGAGTTTACTCTCAATGGCCCGTCAGGCCTACAATAACAAGCTGCAGCTGTTCTCATTCACCGTGAAGGTATAATTGCTATTCATCTCGGTGGTGCGTAAAATACATAAATTATCCTTTACCGCTCTTCCAGCACACCAATGCAGATCTTGTCAAGGACAGCGGCGTTTACTCAATATAGCAGATCCTATGGAGGACAGTGGGTGTTCACTCCCTATGGCCTGACCGGCCTACTGTACGGAGCAGCCGCTGTTCTCATTCACTCAGGAGATAGTCCCTGATAGCTAGGGCGACTTACCCCGCTGGTGCCTACAGGACACAAGTGAGCCTTTATCTCTCTTCCAGCAACCCTAATCACATCCTACATCGGAGAACAGTGGGGGTCTCTCGCTAAGTCCCGACCAGCGTACATGAACAAGCTGCAGCTGTACTAATTCACCGTGGAGATATTTCCTAATATTTTCTACTTACTCCGCTGGAGCGTATAGGACACAAATTAGCCTTTATCTCTCTTCCCGCAGTACAAATCAGATTCATTCGAAGACAGCAGAGTTTTCGCGCTTTGGCCCGAAGGCCTACCCAAACAAGGTGCCGCTGTTCTCATTCACCGAGGAGATATTCCCTGATATACAGATACTTACCTGCCTTGTGCGTAGAGTACATCAATGAGCCTTTATCTCTCTTCCAGCACCATAAAGCAGATCCTTTCGAGAAGAGCGGAGGTCACTCGCTATGTTCCGACCAGGATACCTTAACAAGCTGCAGCTGTTCTCATTCACCGTGGAGCTATTTCTGCTATACAGTTATTTACCCCGCTGGTGCGAAGAGGACACAAATGAGCCTTTATCTCTCTCCCAGTACCCCAAAGCCGATTGAATCTAAGACAGCGGAGTTTATTCGCTATGGTCCCACGAGCCTACCCTATCAGCTGCAGCTGTAATCATTCTGCTCGGAGATATTTCCTGATATACAGCTACTTACCTGGTGGTGTAGAAGATTATAAATGAGCTTCATCACTCTTTCAGCACCCTATAGCTGATCCAATCAAGGACAGAGGAGTTCACTGTCCATGGCCAGCCCGATCAGCCTACTCTAAAAAGCTGCAGATGTTCTCATTCACCGAGGAGATGTTACGTAATGTACAGCTAGTTGCCCCTGTGGAGCATACAGGATGTAAATGAGCCTTTACGTCTCTTCCAGCACCACCACGCAGATTCGATCTAGGACAGCGGAGTTTACTCTCTATGGTCCGTCAGGCCTACAATAACAAGCTGCAGCTGTTCTCATTCACCGAGGAAATGTTACGTGATGTACACCTAGTTGCCCCTGTGGTGCATACAGGATGTAAATGAGCCTTTATCTCTCTTCCAGCACCACCACGCAGATTCGATGTAGGACAGCGGAGTTCATTCTCAATGGCCCGTCAGGCCTACAATAACAGCTGCAGCTGTTCTCATTCACCGAGAAGGTATATTGCTATTAATCTCGGTGGTGCGTAAAATACATAAATTATCCTTTATCGCTCTTCAGCACACCAATGCAGATCTTGTCAAGGACAGCGGCGTTTACTCAATATAGCAGATCCTATGGAGGACAGTGGTGTTCACTCCCTATGCCTGACCGGCCTACTGTACGGAGCACCCGCTGTTCTCATTCACTCAGGAGATAGTCCTTGATAGCTAGGGCGACTTACCCCGCTGGTGCCTACAGGACACAAGTGAGCCTTTATCTCTCTTCCAGCACCATAAAGCAGATCCTTTCGAGAAGAGCGGAGTTCACTGGCTATGTTCCGACCAGGCTACCTTAACAAGCTGCAGCTGTTCTCATTCACCGTGGAGCTATTTCCTGCTATACAATTACTTACCGCGCTGGTTCGAAGAGGACACAAATGAGCCTTTATCTCTCTTTCAGCACCCCAAAGCCGATTGAACCTAGGACAGCGGAGTTTATTCGCTGTGGCCCCACGAGCCTACCCCTATCAAGCTGCAGCTGTAATCATTCAGCTCGGCGGGTATTTCCTGATATACACCTACTTACCCGCTGTGGAGAGAGATTATAAATGAGCCTTGATCACTCTTCCAGCTCCACATAGCGATCCAATCGAGGACAGAGGAGTTCACTGTGTGTGTCCCTCCGGATAGCCTACTCTAACAAGCTGCAGCTGTTCTCATTCACCGAGGAGATGTTACGTGATGTACAGCTAGTTGCCCCGGTGGTGCATACAGGATGTAAATGAGCCTTTATCTCTCTTCCAGCACCACCACGCAGATTCGATCTAGGACAGCGGAGTTTACTCTCAATGGCCCGTCAGGCCTACAATAACAAGCTGCAGCTGTTCTCATTCACCGGAAGGTATATTGCTATTCATCTCGGTGGTGCGTAAAATACATAAATTATCCTTTACCGCTCTTCCAGCACACCAATGCAGATCTTGTCAAGGACAGCGGCGTTTACTCAATATAGCAGATCCTATGGAGGACAGTGGTGTTCACTCCCTATGGCCTGACCGGCCTACTGTACGGAGCAGCCGCTGTTCTCATTCACTCAGGAGATAGTCCCTGATAGCTAGGGCGACTTACCCCGCTGGTGCCTACAGGACACAAGTGAGCCTTTATCTCTCTTCCAGCAACCCTAATCACATCCTACATCGGAGAACAGTGGGGGTCTCTCGCTAAGTCCGACCAGCGTACATGAACAAGCTGCAGCTGTACTAATTCACCGTGGAGATATTTCCTAATATTTTCTACTTACTCCGCTGGAGCGTATAGGACACAAATTAGCCTTTATCTCTCTTCCCGCAGTACAAATCAGATTCATTCGAAGACAGCAGAGTTTTCGCGCTTTGGCCGAAGGCCTACCCAAACAAGGTGCCGCTGTTCTCATTCACCGAGGAGATATTCCCTGATATACAGATACTTACCTGCCTTGTGCGTAGAGTACATCAATGAGCCTTTATCTCTCTTCCAGCACCATAAAGCAGATCCTTTCGAGAAGAGCGAGGTCACTCGCTATGTTCCGACAGGATACCTTAACAAGCTGCAGCTGTTCTCATCCCGTGGAGCTATTTCCTGCTATACAGTTATTTACCCCGCTGGTGCGAAGAGGACACAAATGAGCCTTTATCTCTCTCCCAGTACCCCAAGCCGATTGAATCTAAGACAGCGGAGTTTATTCGCTATGGTCCCACGAGCCTACCCTATCAAGCTGCAGCTGTAATCATTCTGCTCGGGATATTTCCTGATATACAGCTACTTACCTGGTGTGTAGAAGATTATAAATGAGCTTCATCACTCTTTCAGCACCCTATAGCTGATCCAATCAAGGACAGAGGAGTTCACTGTCCATGGCCAGCCCGATCAGCCTACTCTAAAAAGCTGCAGATGTTCTCATTCACCGAGGAGATGTTACGTAATGTACAGCTAGTTGCCACTGTGGAGCATACAGGATGTAAATGAGCCTTTACGTCTCCTTCCAGCACCACCACGCAGATTCGATCTAGGACAGCGGAGTTTACTCTCTATGGTCCCGTCAGGCCTACAATAACAAGCTGCAGCTGTTCTCATTCACCGAGGAAATGTTACGTGATGTACACCTAGTTGCCCCTGGTGCATACAGGATGTAAATGAGCCTTTATCTCTCTTCCAGCACCACCACGCAGATTCGATGTAGGACAGCGGAGTTCATTCTCAATGGCCCGTCAGGCCTACAATAACAAGCTGCAGCTGTTCTCATTCACCGAGAAGGTATATTGCTATTAATCTCGGTGGTGCGTAAAATACATAAATTATCCTTTATCGCTCTTCCAGCACACCAATGCAGATCTTGTCAAGGACAGCGGCGTTTACTCAATATAGCAGATCCTATGGAGGACAGTGGTGTTCACTCCCCTATGGCCTGACCGGCCTACTGTACGGAGCAGCCGCTGTTCTCATTCACTCAGGAGATAGTCCTTGATAGCTAGGGCGACTTACCCGCTGTGCCTACAGGACACAAGTGAGCCTTTATCTCTCTTCCAGCACCATAAAGCAGATCCTTTCGAGAAGAGCGGAGTTCACTGGCTATGTTCCGACCAGGCTACCTTAACAAGCTGCAGCTGTTCTCATTCACCGTGGAGCTATTTCCTGCTACACAATTACTTACCGCGCTGGTTCGAAGAGGACACAAATGAGCCTTTATCTCTCTTTCAGCCCCCAAAGCCGATTGAACCTAGGACAGCGGAGTTTATTCGCTGTGGCCCCACGAGCCTACCCTATCAAGCAGCAGTTCTAATCATGCAGCTCGGCGGTATTTCCTGATATACACCTACTTACCCGGTGGTGGAGAGAGATTATAAATGAGCCCTTGATCACTCTTCCAGCTCCACATAGCGATCCAATCGAGGACAGAGGAGTTCACTCTGTGTGTCCCTCCGGATAGCCTACTCTAACAAGCTGCAGCTGTTCTCATTCATCGAGGAGATGTTACGTGATGTACAGCTAGTTGCCCCTGTGGTGCATACAGGATGTAAATGAGCCTTTATCTCTCTTCCAGCACCACCACGCAGATTCGATCTAGGAAAGCGGAGTTTACTCTCAATGGCCGTCAGGCCTACAATAACAAGCTGCAGCTGTTCTCATTCACCGAGAAGGTATATTGCTATTCATCTCGGTGGTGAGTAAAATACATAAATTATCCTTTATCGCTCTTCCAGCACACCAATGCAGATCTTCTCAAGGACAGCGGCCTTTACTCAATATAGCAGATCCTATGGAGGACAGTGGTGTTCACTCTCTATGGCCTGACCGGCCTACTGTACGGAGCAGCCGCTGTTCTCATTCACTCAGGAGATAGTCCCTGATAGCTAGGGCGACTTACCCCGCTGGTGCCTACAGGACACAAGTGAGCCTTTATCTCTCTTCCAGCATCATGAAGCAGATCCTTTCGAGAAGAGCGGAGTTCACTCGCTATGTTCCGACCAGGCTACCTTAACAAGCTGCAGCTGTTCTCATTCACCGTGGAGCTATTTCCTGCTATACAATTACTTACCGCGCTGGTTCGAAGAGGACACAAATGAGCCTTTATCTCTCTTTCAGCACCCAAAGCCGATTGAACCTAGGACAGCGGAGTTTATTCGCTGTGGCCCCACGAGCCTACCCTATCAAGCTGCAGCTGTAATCATTCAGCTCGGCGGTATTTCTGATATACACCTACTTACCCGCTGGTGGAGAGAGATTATAAATGAGCCTTGATCACTCTTCCAGCTCCACATAGCGATCCAATCGAGGACAGAGGAGTTCACTGTGTGTGTCCCTCCGGATAGCCTACTCTAACAAGCTGCAGCTGTTCCATTCACCGAGGAGATGTTACATGATGTACAGCTAGTTGCCCCCTTGTGGTGCATACAGGATGTAAATGAGCCTTTATCTCTCTTCCAGCACCACCACGCAGATTCGATCTAGAGCCAGCGGAGTTTACTCTCAATGGCCCGTCAGGCCTACAATAACAAGCTGCAGCTGTTCTCATTCACCGTGAAGGTATATTGCTATTCATCTCGGTGGTGCGTAAAATACATAAATTATCCTTTACCGCTCTTCAGCACACCAATGCAGATCTTGTCAAGGACAGCGGCGTTTACTCAATATAGCAGATCCTATGGAGGACAGTGGTGTTCACTCCCTATGGCCTGACCGCCTACTGTACGGAGCAGCCGCTGTTCTCATTCACTCAGGAGATAGTCCCTGATAGCTAGGGCGACTTACCCCGCTGGTGCCTACAGGACACAAGTGAGCCTTTATCTCTCTTCCAGCAACCCTAATCACATCCTACATCGGAGAAAAGTGGGGGTCTCTCGCTAAGTCCCGACCAGCGTACATGAACAAGCTGCAGCTGTACTAATTCACCGTGGAGATATTTCCTAATATTTTCTACTTACTCGCTGGAGCGTATAGGACACAAATTAGCCTTTATCTCTCTTCCCGCAGTACAAATCAGATTCATTCGAAGACAGCAGAGTTTTCGCGCTTTGGCCCGAAGGCCTACCCAAACAAGGTGCCGCTGTTCTCATTCACCGAGGAGATATTCCCTGATATACAGATACTTACCTGCCTTGTGCGTAGAGTAATCAATGAGCCTTTATCTCTCTTCCAGCACCATAAAGCAGATCCTTTCGAGAGAGCGAGGTCACTCGCTATGTTCGACCAGATACCTTAACAAGCTGCAGCTGTTCTCATTCACCGTGGGAGCTATTTCCTGCTATACAGTTATTTACCCCGTGGTGCGAAGAGGACACAAATGAGCCTTTATCTCTCTCCAGTACCCAAAGCCGATTGAATCTAAGACAGCGGAGTTTAATCGCTATGGTCCCACGAGCCTACCCTATCAAGCTGCAGCTGTAATCATTCTGCTCGGAGATATTTCCTGATATACAGCTACTTACCTGGTGGTGTAGAAGATTATAAATGAGCTTCATCACTCTTTCAGCACCCTATAGCTGATCCAATCAAGGGACAGAGGAGTTCACTGTCCCATGGCCAGCCCGATCAGGCCTACTCCTAAAAGCTGCAGATGTTCTCATTCACCGAGGAGATGTTACGTAATGTACAGCTAGTTGCCCCGTGGAGCATACAGGATGTAAATGAGCCTTTACGTCTCTTCCAGCACCACCACGCAGATTCGATCTAGGACAGCGGAGTTTACTCTCTATGGTCCGTCAGGCCTACAATTACAAGCTGCAGCTGTTCTCATTCACCGAGGAAATGTTACGTGATGTACACCTAGTTGCCCCTGTGGTGCATACAGGATGTAAATGAGCCTTTATCTCTCTTCCAGCACCACCACGCAGATTCGATCTAGGACAGCGGAGTTCATTCTCAATGGCCCGTCAGGCCTACAATAACAAGCTGCAGCTGTTCTCATTCACCGAGAAGGTATATTGCTATTAATCTCGGTGGTGCGTAAAATACATAAATTATCCTTTATCGCTCTTCCAGCACACCAATGCAGATCTTGTCAAGGACAGCGGCGTTTACTCAATATAGCAGATCCTATGGAGGACAGTGGTGTTCACTCCCTATGGCCTGACCGGCCTACTGTACGGAGCACCCGCTGTTCTCATTCACTCAGGAGATAGTCCTGATAGCTAGGGCGACTTACCCGCTGGTGCCTACAGGACACAAGTGAGCCTTTATCTCTCTTCCAGCACCATAAAGCAGATCCTTTCGAGAAGAGCGGAGTTCACTGGCTATGTTCCGACAGGCTACCTTAACAAGCTGCAGCTGTTCTCATTCACCGTGGAGCTATTTCCTGCTATACAATTACTTACCGCGCTGGTTCGAAGAGGACACAATGAGCCTTATCTCTCTTCAGCCCCCAAAGCCGATTGAACCTAGGACAGCGGAGTTTATTCGCTGTGGCCCCACGAGCCTACCCTATCAAGCAGCAGTTCTTAATCATGCAGCTCGGCGGTATTTCCTGATATACACCTACTTACCCGGTGGTGGAGAGAGATATAAATGAGCCTTGATCACTCTTCAGCTCCACATAGCGATCCAATCGAGGACAGAGGAGTTCACTCTGTGTGTCCCTCCGGATAGCCTACTCTAACAAGCTGCAGCTGTTCTCATTCATCGAGGAGATGTTACGTGATGTACAGCTAGTTGCCCCTGTGGTGCATACAGGATGTAAATGAGCCTTTATCTCTCTTCCAGCACACCACGCAGATTCGATCTAGGAAAGCGGAGTTTACTCTCAATGGCCCGTCAGGCCTACAATAACAAGCTGCAGCTGTTCTCATTCACCGAGAAGGTATATTGCTATTCATCTCGGTGGTGAGTAAAAATACATAAATTATCCTTTATCGCTCTTCCAGCACACCAATGCAGATCTTCTCAAGGACAGCGGCCCTTTACTCATATAGCAGATCTATGGAGGACAGTGGTGTTCACTCTCTATGGCCTGACCGGCCTACTGTACGGAGCAGCCGCTGTTCTCATTCACTCAGGAGATAGTCCCTGATAGCTAGGGCGACTTACCCCGCTGGTGCCTACAGGACACAAGTGAGCCTTTATCTCTCTTCCAGCATCATAAAGCAGATCCTTTCGAGAAGAGCGGAGTTCACTCGCTATGTTCCGACCAGGCTACCTTAACAAGCTGCAGCTGTTCTCATTCACCGTGGAGCTATTTCCTGCTATACAATTACTTACCGCGCTGGTTCGAAGAGGACACAAATGAGCCTTTATCTCTCTTTCAGCACCCCAAAGCCGATTGAACCTAGGACAGCGGAGTTTATTCGCTGTGGCCCCACGAGGCCTACCCTATCAAGCTGCAGCTGTAATCATTCAGCTCGGCGGTATTTCCTGATATACACCTACTTACCCGCTGGTGGAGAGAGATTATAAATGAGCCTTGATCACTCTTCCAGCTCCACATAGCGATCCAATCGAGGACAGAGGAGTTCACTGTGTGTGTCCCTCCGGATAGCCTACTCTAACAAGCTGCAGCTGTTCTCATTCACCGAGGAGATGTTACGTGATGTACAGCTAGTTGCCCCTGTGGTGCATACAGGATGTAAATGAGCCTTTATCTCTCTTCCAGCACCACCACGCAGATTCGATCTAGGACAGCGGAGTTTACTCTCAATGGCCCGTCAGGCCTACAATAACAAGCTGCAGCTGTTCTCATTCACCGTGAAGGTATATTGCTATTCATCTCGGTGGTGCGTAAAATACATAAATTATCCTTTACCGCTCTTCCAGCACACCAATGCAGATCTTGTCAAGGACAGCGGCGTTTACTCAATATAGCAGATCCTATGGAGGACAGTGGTGTTCACTCCCTATGGCCTGACCGGCCTACTGTACGGAGCAGCCGCTGTTCTCATTCACTCAGGAGATAGTCCCTGATAGCTAGGGCGACTTACCCCGCTGGTGCCTACAGGACACAAGTGAGCCTTTATCTCTCTTCCAGCAACCCTAATCACATCCTACATCGGAGAACAGTGGGGGTCTCTCGCTAAGTCCCGACCAGCGTACATGAACAAGCTGCAGCTGTACTAATTCACCGTGGAGATATTTCCTAATATTTTCTACTTACTCCGCTGGAGCGTATAGGACACAAATTAGCCTTTATCTCTCTTCCCGCAGTACAAATCAGATTCATTCGAAGACAGCAGAGTTTTCGCGCTTTGGCCCGAAGGCCTACCCAAACAAGGTGCCGCTGTTCTCATTCACCGAGGAGATATTCCCTGATATACAGATACTTACCTGCCTTGTGCGTAGAGTACATCAATGAGCCTTTATCTCTCTTCCAGCACCATAAAGCAGATCCTTTCGAGAAGAGCGGAGGTCACTCGCTATGTTCCGACCAGGATACCTTAACAAGCTGCAGCTGTTCTCATTCACCGTGGAGCTATTTCCTGCTATACAGTTATTTACCCCGCTGGTGCGAAGAGGACACAAATGAGCCTTTATCTCTCTCCAGTACCCCAAAGCCGATTGAATCTAAGACAGCGGAGTTTATTCGCTATGGTCCCACGAGCCTACCCTATCAAGCTGCAGCTGTAATCATTCTGCTCGGAGATATTTCCTGATATACAGCTACTTACCTGTGGTGTAGAAGATTATAAATGAGCTTCATCACTCTTTCAGCACCCTATAGCTGATCCAATCAAGGACAGAGGAGTTCACTGTCCATGGCCAGCCCGATCAGCCTACTCTAAAAAGCTGCAGATGTTCTCATTCACCGAGGAGATGTTACGTAATGTACAGCTAGTTGCCCCTGTGGAGCATACAGGATGTAAATGAGCCTTTACGTCTCTTCCAGCACCACCACGCAGATTCGATCTAGGACAGCGGAGTTTACTCTCTATGGTCCGTCAGGCCTACAATAACAAGCTGCAGCTGTTCTCATTCACCGAGGAAATGTTACGTGAGTACACCTAGTTGCCCTGTGGTGCATACAGGATGTAAATGAGCCTTTATCTCTCTTCCAGCACCACCACGCAGATTCGATCTAGGACAGCGGAGTCATTCTCAATGGCCCGTCAGGCCTACAATAACAAGCAGCAGCTGTTCTCATCACCGAGAAGGTATATTGCTATTAATCTCGTGGTGCGTAAATACATAAATTATCCTTTATCGCTCTTCCAGCACACCAATGCAGATCTTGTCAAGGACAGCGGCGTTACTCAATATAGCAGTCCTATGGAGGACAGTGGTGTTCACTCCCTATGGCCTGACCGGCCTACTGTACGGAGCACCCGCTGTTCTCATTCACTCAGGAGATAGTCCTTGATAGCTAGGGCGACTTACCCCGCTGGTGCCTACAGGACACAAGTGAGCCTTTATCTCTCTTCCAGCATCATAAAGCAGATCCTTTCGAGAAGAGCGGAGTTCACTCGCTATGTTCCGACCAGGCTACCTTAACAAGCTGCAGCTGTTCTCATTCACCGTGGAGCTATTTCCTGCTATACAATTACTTACCGCGCTGGTTCGAAGAGGACACAAATGAGCCTTTATCTCTCTTTCAGCACCCCAAAGCCGATTGAACCTAGGACAGCGGAGTTTATTCGCTGTGGCCCCACGAGCCTACCCTATCAAGCTGCAGCTGTAATCATTCAGCTCGGCGGTATTTCCTGATATACACCTACTTACCCGCTGGTGGAGAGAGATTATAAATGAGCCTTGATCACTCTTCCAGCTCCACATAGCGATCCAATCGAGGACAGAGGAGTTCACTGTGTGTGTCCCTCCGGATAGCCTACTCTAACAAGCTGCAGCTGTTCTCATTCACCGAGGAGATGTTACGTGATGTACAGCTAGTTGCCCCGGTGGTGCATACAGGATGTAAATGAGCCTTTATCTCTCTTCCAGCACCACCACGCAGATTCGATCTAGGACAGCGGAGTTTACTCTCAATGGCCCGTCAGGCCTACAATAACAAGCTGCAGCTGTTCTCATTCACCGTGAAGGTATATTGCTATTCATCTCGGTGGTGCGTAAAATACATAAATTATCCTTTACCGCTCTTCCAGCACACCAATGCAGATCTTGTCAAGGACAGCGGCGTTTACTCAATATAGCAGATCCTATGGAGGACAGTGGTGTTCACTCCCTATGGCCTGACCGGCCTACTGTACGGAGCAGCCGCTGTTCTCATTCACTCAGGAGATAGTCCCTGATAGCTAGGGCGACTTACCCCGCTGGTGCCTACAGGACACAAGTGAGCCTTTATCTCTCTTCCAGCAACCCTAATCACATCCTACATCGGAGAACAGTGGGGGTCTCTCGCTAAGTCCCGACCAGCGTACATGAACAAGCTGCAGCTGTACTAATTCACCGTGGAGATATTTCCTAATATTTTCTACTTACTCCGCTGGAGCGTATAGGACACAAATTAGCCTTTATCTCTCTTCCCGCAGTACAAATCAGATTCATTCGAAGACAGCAGAGTTTTCGCGCTTTGGCCCGAAGCCTACCCAAACAAGGTGCCGCTGTTCTCATTCACCGAGGAGATATTCCCTGATATACAGATACTTACCTGCCTTGTGCGTAGAGTACATCAATGAGCCTTTATCTCTCTTCCAGCACCATAAAGCAGATCCTTTCGAGAAGAGCGGAGGTCACTCGCTATGTTCCGACCAGGATACCTTAACAAGCTGCAGCTGTTCTCATTCACCGTGGAGCTATTTCCTGCTATACAGTTATTTACCCCGCTGGTGCGAAGAGGACACAAATGAGCCTTTATCTCTCTCCCAGTACCCCAAAGCCGATTGAATCTAAGACAGCGGAGTTTATTCGCTATGGTCCCACGAGCCTACCCTATCAAGCTGCAGCTGTAATCATTCTGCTCGGAGATATTTCCTGATATACAGCTACTTACCTGGTGGTGTAGAAGATTATAAATGAGCTTCATCACTCTTTCAGCACCCTATAGCTGATCCAATCAAGGACAGAGGAGTTCACTGTCCATGGCCAGCCCGATCAGCCTACTCTAAAAAGCTGCAGATGTTCTCATTCACCGAGGAGATGTTACGTAATGTACAGCTAGTTGCCCCTGTGGAGCATACAGGATGTAAATGAGCCTTTACGTCTCTTCCAGCACCACCACGCAGATTCGATCTAGGACAGCGGAGTTTACTCTCTATGGTCCGTCAGGCCTACAATAACAAGCTGCAGCTGTTCTCATTCACCGAGGAAATGTTACGTGATGTACACCTAGTTGCCCCTGTGGTGCATACAGGATGTAAATGAGCCTTTATCTCTCTTCCAGCACCACCACGCAGATTCGATGTAGGACAGCGGAGTTCATTCTCAATGGCCCGTCAGGCCTACAATAACAAGCTGCAGCTGTTCTCATTCACCGAGAAGGTATATTGCTATTAATCTCGGTGGTGCGTAAAATACATAAATTATCCTTTATCGCTCTTCCAGCACACCAATGCAGATCTTGTCAAGGACAGCGGCGTTTACTCAATATAGCAGATCCTATGGAGGACAGTGGTGTTCACTCCCTATGGCCTGACCGGCCTACTGTACGGAGCACCCGCTGTTCTCATTCACTCAGGAGATAGTCCTTGATAGCTAGGGCGACTTACCCCGCTGGTGCCTACAGGACACAAGTGAGCCTTTATCTCTCTTCCAGCACCATAAAGCAGATCCTTTCGAGAAGAGCGGAGTTCACTGGCTATGTTCCGACCAGGCTACCTTAACAAGCTGCAGCTGTTCTCATTCACCGTGGAGCTATTTCCTGCTATACAATTACTTACCGCGCTGGTTCGAAGAGGACACAAATGAGCCTTTATCTCTCTTTCAGCCCCCAAAGCCGATTGAACCTAGGACAGCGGAGTTTATTCGCTGTGGCCCCACGAGCCTACCCTATCAAGCAGCAGTTCTAATCATGCAGCTCGGCGGTATTTCCTGATATACACCTACTTACCCGTGGTGGAGAGAGATTATAAATGAGCCTTGATCACTCTTCCAGCTCCACATAGCGATCCAATCGAGGACAGAGGAGTTCACTCTGTGTGTCCCTCCGGATAGCCTACTCTAACAAGCTGCAGCTGTTCTCATTCATCGAGGAGATGTTACGTGATGTACAGCTAGTTGCCCCTGTGGTGCATACAGGATGTAAATGAGCCTTTATCTCTCTTCCAGCACCACCACGCAGATTCGATCTAGGAAAGCGGAGTTTACTCTCAATGGCCCGTCAGGCCTACAATAACAAGCTGCAGCTGTTCTCATTCACCGAGAAGGTATATTGCTATTCATCTCGGTGGTGAGTAAAATACATAAATTATCCTTTATCGCTCTTCCAGCACACCAATGCAGATCTTCTCAAGGACAGCGGCCTTTACTCAATATAGCAGATCCTATGGAGGACAGTGGTGTTCACTCTCTATGGCCTGACCGGCCTACTGTACGGAGCAGCCGCTGTTCTCATTCACTCAGGAGATAGTCCCTGATAGCTAGGGCGACTTACCCCGCTGGTGCCTACAGGACACAAGTGAGCCTTATCTCTCTTCCAGCATCATAAAGCAGATCCTTTCGAGAAGAGCGGAGTTCACTCGCTATGTTCCGACCAGGCTACCTTAACAAGCTGCAGCTGTTCTCATTCACCGTGGAGCTATTTCCTGCTATACAATTACTTACCGCGCTGGTTCGAAGAGGACACAAATGAGCCTTTATCTCTCTTTCAGCACCCCAAAGCCGATTGAACCTAGGACAGCGGAGTTTATTCGCTGTGGCCCCACGAGCCTACCCTATCAAGCTGCAGCTGTAATCATTCAGCTCGGCGGTATTTCCTGATATACACCTACTTACCCGCTGGTGGAGAGAGATTATAAATGAGCCTTGATCACTCTTCCAGCTCCACATAGCGATCCAATCGAGGACAGAGGAGTTCACTGTGTGTGTCCCTCCGGATAGCCTACTCTAACAAGCTGCAGCTGTTCTCATTCACCGAGGAGATGTTACGTGATGTACAGCTAGTTGCCCCTGTGGTGCATACAGGATGTAAATGAGCCTTTATCTCTCTTCCAGCACCACCACGCAGATTCGATCTAGGACAGCGGAGTTTACTCTCAATGGCCCGTCAGGCCTACAATAACAAGCTGCAGCTGTTCTCATTCACCGTGAAGGTATATTGCTATTCATCTCGGTGGTGCGTAAAATACATAAATTATCCTTTACCGCTCTTCCAGCACACCAATGCAGATCTTGTCAAGGACAGCGGCGTTTACTCAATATAGCAGATCCTATGGAGGACAGTGGTGTTCACTCCCTATGGCCTGACCGGCCTACTGTACGGAGCAGCCGCTGTTCTCATTCACTCAGGAGATAGTCCCTGATAGCTAGGGCGACTTACCCCGCTGGTGCCTACAGGACACAAGTGAGCCTTTATCTCTCTTCCAGCAACCCTAATCACATCCTACATCGGAGAACAGTGGGGGTCTCTCGCTAAGTCCCGACCAGCGTACATGAACAAGCTGCAGCTGTACTAATTCACCGTGGAGATATTTCCTAATATTTTCTACTTACTCCGCTGGAGCGTATAGGACACAAATTAGCCTTTATCTCTCTTCCCGCAGTACAAATCAGATTCATTCGAAGACAGCAGAGTTTTCGCGCTTTGGCCCGAAGGCCTACCCAAACAAGGTGCCGCTGTTCTCATTCACCGAGGAGATATTCCCTGATATACAGATACTTACCTGCCTTGTGCGTAGAGTACATCAATGAGCCTTTATCTCTCTTCCAGCACCATAAAGCAGATCCTTTCGAGAAGAGCGGAGGTCACTCGCTATGTTCCGACCAGGTACCTTAACAAGCTGCAGCTGTTCTCATTCACCGTGGAGCTATTTCCTGCTATACAGTTATTTACCCCGCTGGTGCGAAGAGGACACAAATGAGCCTTTATCTCTCTCCCAGTACCCCAAAGCCGATTGAATCTAAGACAGCGGAGTTTATTCGCTATGGTCCCACGAGCCTACCCTATCAAGCTGCAGCTGTAATCATTCTGCTCGGAGATATTTCCTGATATACAGCTACTTACCTGGTGGTGTAGAAGATTATAAATGAGCTTCATCACTCTTTCAGCACCCTATAGCTGATCCAATCAAGGACAGAGGAGTTCACTGTCCATGGCCAGCCCGATCAGCCTACTCTAAAAAGCTGCAGATGTTCTCATTCACCGAGGAGATGTTACGTAATGTACAGCTAGTTGCCCCTGTGGAGCATACAGGATGTAAATGAGCCTTTACGTCTCTTCCAGCACCACCACGCAGATTCGATCTAGGGACAGCGGAGTTTACTCTCTATGGTCCGTCAGGCCTACAATAACAAGCTGCAGCTGTTCTCATTCACCGAGGAAATGTTACGTGATGTACACCTAGTTGCCCCTGTGGTGCATACAGGATGTAAATGAGCCTTTATCTCTCTTCCAGCACCACCACGCAGATTCGATGTAGGACAGCGGAGTTCATTCTCAATGGCCCGTCAGGCCTACAATAACAAGCTGCAGCTGTTCTCATTCACCGAGAAGGTATATTGCTATTAATCTCGGTGGTGCGTAAAATACATAAATTATCCTTTATCGCTCTTCCAGCACACCAATGCAGATCTTGTCAAGGACAGCGGCGTTTACTCAATATAGCAGATCCTATGGAGGACAGTGGTGTTCACTCCCTATGGCCTGACCGGCCTACTGTACGGAGCACCCGCTGTTCTCATTCACTCAGGAGATAGTCCTTGATAGCTAGGGCGACTTACCCCGCTGGTGCCTACAGGACACAAGTGAGCCTTTATCTCTCTTCCAGCACCATAAAGCAGATCCTTTCGAGAAGAGCGGAGTTCACTGGCTATGTTCCGACCAGGCTACCTTAACAAGCTGCAGCTGTTCTCATTCACCGTGGAGCTATTTCCTGCTATACAATTACTTACCGCGCTGGTTCGAAGAGGACACAAATGAGCCTTTATCTCTCTTTCAGCCCCCAAAGCCGATTGAACCTAGGACAGCGGAGTTTATTCGCTGTGGCCCCACGAGCCTACCCTATCAAGCAGCAGTTCTAATCATGCAGCTCGGCGGTATTTCCTGATATACACCTACTTACCCGGTGGTGGAGAGAGATTATAAATGAGCCTTGATCACTCTTCCAGCTCCACATAGCGATCCAATCGAGGACAGAGGAGTTCACTCTGTGTGTCCCTCCGGATAGCCTACTCTAACAAGCTGCAGCTGTTCTCATTCATCGAGGAGATGTTACGTGATGTACAGCTAGTTGCCCCTGTGGTGCATACAGGATGTAAATGAGCCTTTATCTCTCTTCCAGCACCACCACGCAGATTCGATCTAGGAAAGCGGAGTTTACTCTCAATGGCCCGTCAGGCCTACAATAACAAGCTGCAGCTGTTCTCATTCACCGAGAAGGTATATTGCTATTCATCTCGGTGGTGAGTAAAATACATAAATTATCCTTTATCGCTCTTCCAGCACACCAATGCAGATCTTCTCAAGGACAGCGGCCTTTACTCAATATAGCAGATCCTATGGAGGACAGTGGTGTTCACTCTCTATGGCCTGACCGGCCTACTGTACGGAGCAGCCGCTGTTCTCATTCACTCAGGAGATAGTCCCTGATAGCTAGGGCGACTTACCCCGCTGGTGCCTACAGGACACAAGTGAGCCTTTATCTCTCTTCCAGCATCATAAAGCAGATCCTTTCGAGAAGAGCGGAGTTCACTCGCTATGTTCCGACCAGGCTACCTTAACAAGCTGCAGCTGTTCTCATTCACCGTGGAGCTATTTCCTGCTATACAATTACTTACCGCGCTGGTTCGAAGAGGACACAAATGAGCCTTTATCTCTCTTTCAGCACCCCAAAGCCGATTGAACCTAGGACAGCGGAGTTTATTCGCTGTGGCCCCACGAGCCTACCCTATCAAGCTGCAGCTGTAATCATTCAGCTCGGCGGTATTTCCTGATATACACCTACTTACCCGGTGGTGGAGAGAGATTATAAATGAGCCTTGATCACTCTTCCAGCTCCACATAGCGATCCAATCGAGGACAGAGGAGTTCACTGTGTGTGTCCCTCCGGATAGCCTACTCTAACAAGCTGCAGCTGTTCTCATTCACCGAGGAGATGTTACGTGATGTACAGCTAGTTGCCCCCTGTGGTGCATACAGGATGTAAATGAGCCTTTATCTCTCTTCCAGCACCACCACGCAGATTCGATCTAGGACAGCGGAGTTTACTCTCAATGGCCCGTCAGGCCTACAATAACAAGCTGCAGCTGTTCTCATTCACCGTGAAGGTATATTGCTATTCATCTCGGTGGTGCGTAAAATACATAAATTATCCTTTACCGCTCTTCCAGCACACCAATGCAGATCTTGTCAAGGACAGCGGCGTTTACTCAATATAGCAGATCCTATGGAGGACAGTGGTGTTCACTCCCTATGGCCTGACCGGCCTACTGTACGGAGCAGCCGCTGTTCTCATTCACTCAGGAGATAGTCCCCTGATAGCTAGGGCGACTTACCCCGCTGGTGCCTACAGGACACAAGTGAGCCTTTATCTCTCTTCCAGCAACCCTAATCACATCCTACATCGGAGAACAGTGGGGGTCTCTCGCTAAGTCCCGACCAGCGTACATGAACAAGCTGCAGCTGTACTAATTCACCGTGGAGATATTTCCTAATATTTTCTACTTACTCCGCTGGAGCGTATAGGACACAAATTAGCCTTTATCTCTCTTCCCGCAGTACAAATCAGATTCATTCGAAGACAGCAGAGTTTTCGCGCTTTGGCCCGAAGGCCTACCCAAACAAGGTGCCGCTGTTCTCATTCACCGAGGAGATATTCCCTGATATACAGATACTTACCTGCCTTGTGCGTAGAGTACATCAATGAGCCTTTATCTCTCTTCCAGCACCATAAAGCAGATCCTTTCGAGAAGAGCGGAGGTCACTCGCTATGTTCCGACCAGGATACCTTAACAAGCTGCAGCTGTTCTCATTCACCGTGGAGCTATTTCCTGCTATACAGTTATTTACCCCGCTGGTGCGAAGAGGACACAAATGAGCCTTTATCTCTCTCCCAGTACCCCAAAGCCGATTGAATCTAAGACAGCGGAGTTTATTCGCTATGGTCCCACGAGCCTACCCTATCAAGCTGCAGCTGTAATCATTCTGCTCGGAGATATTTCCTGATATACAGCTACTTACCTGGTGGTGTGTAGAAGATTATAAATGAGCTTCATCACTCTTTCAGCACCCTATAGCTGATCCAATCAAGGACAGAGGAGTTCACTGTCCATGGCCAGCCCGATCAGCCTACTCTAAAAAGCTGCAGATGTTCTCATTCACCGAGGAGATGTTACGTAATGTACAGCTAGTTGCCCCTGTGGAGCATACAGGATGTAAATGAGCCTTTACGTCTCTTCCAGCACCACCACGCAGATTCGATCTAGGACAGCGGAGTTTACTCTCTATGGTCCGTCAGGCCTACAATAACAAGCTGCAGCTGTTCTCATTCACCGAGGAAATGTTACGTGATGTACACCTAGTTGCCCCTGTGGTGCATACAGGATGTAAATGAGCCTTTATCTCTCTTCCAGCACCACCACGCAGATTCGATGTAGGACAGCGGAGTTCATTCTCAATGGCCCGTCAGGCCTACAATAACAAGCTGCAGCTGTTCTCATTCACCGAGAAGGTATATTGCTATTAATCTCGGTGGTGCGTAAAATACATAAATTATCCTTTATCGCTCTTCCAGCACACCAATGCAGATCTTGTCAAGGACAGCGGCGTTTACTCAATATAGCAGATCCTATGGAGGACAGTGGTGTTCACTCCCTATGGCCTGACCGGCCTACTGTACGGAGCACCCGCTGTTCTCATTCACTCAGGAGATAGTCCTTGATAGCTAGGGCGACTTACCCCGCTGGTGCCTACAGGACACAAGTGAGCCTTTATCTCTCTTCCAGCACCATAAAGCAGATCCTTTCGAGAAGAGCGGAGTTCACTGGCTATGTTCCGACCAGGCTACCTTAACAAGCTGCAGCTGTTCTCATTCACCGTGGAGCTATTTCCTGCTATACAATTACTTACCGCGCTGGTTCGAAGAGGACACAAATGAGCCTTTATCTCTCTTTCAGCCCCCAAAGCCGATTGAACCTAGGACAGCGGAGTTTATTCGCTGTGGCCCCCACGAGCCTACCCTATCAAGCAGCAGTTCTAATCATGCAGCTCGGCGGTATTTCCTGATATACACCTACTTACCCGGTGGTGGAGAGAGATTATAAATGAGCCTTGATCACTCTTCCAGCTCCACATAGCGATCCAATCGAGGACAGAGGAGTTCACTCTGTGTGTCCCTCCGGATAGCCTACTCTAACAAGCTGCAGCTGTTCTCATTCATCGAGGAGATGTTACGTGATGTACAGCTAGTTGCCCCTGTGGTGCATACAGGATGTAAATGAGCCTTTATCTCTCTTCCAGCACCACCACGCAGATTCGATCTAGGAAAGCGGAGTTTACTCTCAATGGCCCGTCAGGCCTACAATAACAAGCTGCAGCTGTTCTCATTCACCGAGAAGGTATATTGCTATTCATCTCGGTGGTGAGTAAAATACATAAATTATCCTTTATCGCTCTTCCAGCACACCAATGCAGATCTTCTCAAGGACAGCGGCCTTTACTCAATATAGCAGATCCTATGGAGGACAGTGGTGTTCACTCTCTATGGCCTGACCGGCCTACTGTACGGAGCAGCCGCTGTTCTCATTCACTCAGGAGATAGTCCCTGATAGCTAGGGCGACTTACCCCGCTGGTGCCTACAGGACACAAGTGAGCCTTTATCTCTCTTCCAGCATCATAAAGCAGATCCTTTCGAGAAGAGCGGAGTTCACTCGCTATGTTCCGACCAGGCTACCTTAACAAGCTGCAGCTGTTCTCATTCACCGTGGAGCTATTTCCTGCTATACAATTACTTACCGCGCTGGTTCGAAGAGGACACAAATGAGCCTTTATCTCTCTTTCAGCACCCCAAAGCCGATTGAACCTAGGACAGCGGAGTTTATTCGCTGTGGCCCCACGAGCCTACCCTATCAAGCTGCAGCTGTAATCATTCAGCTCGGCGGTATTTCCTGATATACACCTACTTACCCGCTGGTGGAGAGAGATTATAAATGAGCCTTGATCACTCTTCCAGCTCCACATAGCGATCCAATCGAGGACAGAGGAGTTCACTGTGTGTGTCCCCTCCGGATAGCCTACTCTAACAAGCTGCAGCTGTTCTCATTCACCGAGGAGATGTTACGTGATGTACAGCTAGTTGCCCCTGTGGTGCATACAGGATGTAAATGAGCCTTTATCTCTCTTCCAGCACCACCACGCAGATTCGATCTAGGACAGCGGAGTTTACTCTCAATGGCCCGTCAGGCCTACAATAACAAGCTGCAGCTGTTCTCATTCACCGTGAAGGTATATTGCTATTCATCTCGGTGGTGCGTAAAATACATAAATTATCCTTTACCGCTCTTCCAGCACACCAATGCAGATCTTGTCAAGGACAGCGGCGTTTACTCAATATAGCAGATCCTATGGAGGACAGTGGTGTTCACTCCCTATGGCCTGACCGGCCTACTGTACGGAGCAGCCGCTGTTCTCATTCACTCAGGAGATAGTCCCTGATAGCTAGGGCGACTTACCCCGCTGGTGCCTACAGGACACAAGTGAGCCTTTATCTCTCTTCCAGCAACCCTAATCACATCCTACATCGGAGAACAGTGGGGGTCTCTCGCTAAGTCCCGACCAGCGTACATGAACAAGCTGCAGCTGTACTAATTCACCGTGGAGATATTTCCTAATATTTTCTACTTACTCCGCTGGAGCGTATAGGACACAAATTAGCCTTTATCTCTCTTCCCGCAGTACAAATCAGATTCATTCGAAGACAGCAGAGTTTTCGCGCTTTGGCCCGAAGGCCTACCCAAACAAGGTGCCGCTGTTCTCATTCACCGAGGAGATATTCCCTGATATACAGATACTTACCTGCCTTGTGCGTAGAGTACATCAATGAGCCTTTATCTCTCTTCCAGCACCATAAAGCAGATCCTTTCGAGAAGAGCGGAGGTCACTCGCTATGTTCCGACCAGGATACCTTAACAAGCTGCAGCTGTTCTCATTCACCGTGGAGCTATTTCCTGCTATACAGTTATTTACCCCGCTGGTGCGAAGAGGACACAAATGAGCCTTTATCTCTCTCCCAGTACCCCAAAGCCAATTGAATCTAAGACAGCGGAGTTTATTCGCTATGGTCCCACGAGCCTACCCTATCAAGCTGCAGCTGTAATCATTCTGCTCGGAGATATTTCCTGATATACAGCTACTTACCTGGTGGTGTAGAAGATTATAAATGAGCTTCATCACTCTTTCAGCACCCTATAGCT
>NW_025960548.1:0-45719 GCF_023159225.1 Perognathus longimembris pacificus
TGGTGGATGTCCTACTCGAGAAAGCGCCTGTCTTAGGTCGTCCCCCCTGAAGGATCTTACCTGTCATTGGCTGGCCATCCTAGCTCGTCGGGCCACCCTGCCTATGAGGCTTGCCAGCCCCAGCAAAGGAACAAGGCGGGAGGAGAGGGGTCTGTGCTCAAGAGGAGGCCCTGCTATTTCTGCCTCACGCCTGTGCACTCTGGTAGGCTGCACATCCTGGAAGGGGCCATGACCAATTTCATAGGGTTCCCAAATGGCTAAAGGCAGCATAATGCTGCCAAACCACCATTGACTGGACAGCTCTGGCTCATTGCTTAAGAACTAGGGGAAGCCTATTTGCCCTAGCATGGTCAGGTGTAAATACAGAGGCTATATAAGCACAGAGGCAAATGCAAACACAGGTCATGGGGGTCTCTCCCACGAGGAGGAGAGGGTAGGGGAGCCACCAGCATTCCTTCCAGAGGGACCAGCCAACACAGCAAGCCTGCAGCTCCCAATGAACAGTACCCACACCTTGCTCCCTGTTGATCTTGCTAGCACCTGGCACTGGACCGTACATGGGGGGAATGGAGTGGATCGGGTGAGAGAACAGAAACACTTATTTCCTTGAAGCTTAAGAACATAATGGGAGGGCTGAAAGTGAGGAAGTGGGTGGATGGACCTTGAATAAACATTCAGAACCATCTAGTTCTCCTTTCTGTTACAACCTAAAGCCTGCAAGACCGGAGATCTGTCACACAACTCTCCTCTATCTTATTGGCACCAAAAGGGTCCGAGGACATGTTAGATTGTTGCAGAGCCATAAATGAAGTACTCATTTTCAATACTTGATGCACTTAGGGTACATTTGAAACCCATTTCCCTCTTCTACCTTTACGCTTCTATCTCCCTAACACACCTGAAGCCAAATTTATCATCCAATTGAGGAGGAAGAGAGCAGAGGAGGAGGAGAGCAGAGGAGGAAGAGAGCAAAGGAGGCGGAGAGCAGAGGAGGAGGAGAGCAGAGGAGAGCAGAGGAGCTCAGAGGAGTGCAGAGGAGAGCATTATTTATTTTTGTTTGTTTTGCTCCCAGCTGGGAGGAGAGCCACAGGCTGAGGATGGTCCTTGCCTGCGGGTCCCCGTGCTGAGCCCCATACAGGTCCCTCACCGCGCCTGCCTGGCACCTACTCTGCCAACTACTTGTGCAGCCGCCAGGACTGAACTTTGGAGGACTTGTCGCTACTCCTCTGGCCAGTTGTCTTGGCAGGAGGTAGAAGGTGGCCAGAGGACCCCCCCCTTACCATGCTGGTGAAGAAGCCTGTGGGGAAGGGAGCAGGGTGAAAGGCTGGATCTGAAGAACCCAGCCCTTCCAGGCAGCATTGCACCTGTGCCATGCCCCCGTGCACCACCCTGGCCACCCTCCTCTCCGGGGTGGCCATGATTTCGTGTCTGTAACTTGGGGTGAAAACCAACGACCTTCAGGCGAGGATCCTCACCCTGGAATCTGCTAAAAGGGCACCCTCCGTTCCCCTGCTGCCGGAGAAGGCAGATCAGCTGAAGACCATAGTCAGGTGTGTGAGGCTGGGCCTTGCTCGAGGGGGAGTTGCATGTGGATAGAATTTTGCACAGGTTCAGTCAGTCTACAGGATCCACCCTTACTGGTTATACAGTTGATTTGGGATGTGTGAGCCTCTGTGGTATCTATTTATTCAAGTCCCTTCCTTGGTTTCTCTCCAAGTCTGTGTGGAGGATCTTCCCTCTGTCTTCCTTAAGGATTGCATGTTGCAATGGCAGTAGGGGCTTTGCCCGGCTGTTTAGTTTTGTGGAGTCTGGGCTGTCAGCATTCTCAGTTGTATGGAGAATATTCATTGTAATGCTCACATCTGTTTTTCATTTGATAAGGTAAGGCCTTATCAATAGAGAATGGTAAGCACTCTTAAAAGTGAAATAAGCCCATAGATTTAAAAATTCATTTAACTCGGAATTCTTTTCATATTAAAGGTTTTAAAAATTGGGAAAAAAAAGTTTTCCTTTGTTTTTTTGGAGGGGGAGAGTTAACAGAGGTTGTGTTCAGATATTGATGAATGGAGAATTGAAAGGGATTCCTTTAAAGATGACTTAGACTCCAGTAGGGAGAGGGTAGTTTTTCTGCCAGTGGAGAGATGCAGTAGTTGCAGCCCGAATGTGATAAAGTATGTCTACAACATTGGCTGTTATTGATAGGACACACATTGCCATGAGCTGCATTGTTAGTGCTGGAGTTTTGCCTTGGCTGTGCAGGGAGAGGGTGTGTTAGGTCCTCTCCCTGAGGGCTATATGCAGATGTCCCCACCTCATTAAGTCTCCACCCAGTTACCTGGGTAACCTGCAGACCTGGAGGCAGTTACCTTTCCCTGAGGTCACCTCATAATCCAGCTGGCCACACCCCTTGCCCCTGCCCTAGATAAAGCAGGGCTGGGTGGGGGTCGCGCTCTCTCTCTCTCCCCCCCCCTCTCTCCCTTCTCTCTGGCCATGGATCATCTTGGCCACAGGCCAGCAGTTTGGTAATAAACTTTTCTCTCCTGCCTGAATACCGCGTGGCGTTCTCCTTTACCGGCTACCTACTTTAAAAACCTAACAGGGTGGTGATAGTTGAATAATGAAGAAAGGTATTACCCAAATCTTTCAATCTATGTCAATGTTAAATTGATTTTTAAATTAAAAACAAAATTATGTCTTGAGTACTGTTAGCATTGGCTAAGATCCATGCACTTACATAAATGCTGTTTGTGCAGGCTATCAAACATTATTAACAGCCACAGAGGAAGAGTCCCTGAAGAACTCACAGAACTGTGATACTACTGCTAGCTCTTAATATATATTCTTTTCCTACAGGAATCCTATGAACACATGGCTAAACTGAGAATCACAAGAGAAACACCTTCTGAGTGCAACTGTCCAGCAGGTAAGAAATGAAACTTAACTAGGTTCCATCTAGAGGAGAGCATTTGCAAACAAAAGATCATATGCCTGTCAGGTCTACCTGTAACAGTAACAGAGAAAGAATGCAGACCCAACTTGCTTTAAGAAAATCAACATGTCTCCCTTTGACAGATGGTGAGTAAAGCCACAAATATTATTTTAAGCAGCATACCAGTGTCTGTGAGGGGAAAAAAAAGAGCTAATCACCATGAAAAATATTGGCAAGGGGATATACAAATTTCTTATATCCCGGATTGAAAAGTCATCTTCAATTTTATTAAATAACTTCAGTGTTCGTGGTGAACCTGGTCTGAATAGCTGTGAAGCCCTGGTGTCTAATGTTATATTAGTGCAGAGTTTTTTGTGGTTATTATATTCGCAAGTGATCTGACCTGTAGGTAAAAATGAAGACTAAAGGAAATTAGTTCTTTATTTTGTTCTCAGTACCTTGCCAGAAATATTCTTCCATGTTGTCCATTTTTCTGTGTAGTTATAAGAAACCATAGTGACAGTGTGTATTAGAAGGATAGAGACGAAAGGGTAGTGAATGAGCACCCCCACCCCCCACCCCGGAATCATTAAATCTTCATTCAGAGACTTCTGAGCCTTGGTTGTTGTCTGTAGACCTAACAATTTAAAAGCTCTTGGAATATGGCCAGGGGAAGGCATTTAGTGGATACAATATTATATAAGGCATCAAAACTCCCATGAATCTCAAGAAGTTCTTTAGATAAACATGGTGAATGTATTTATGAACATTCTAGTTTCTTTCATCCTTATGCATGGAAAATGAGTCTTTTTCTCTCATATGGAAGAGCTCATTTCAATGTAGTCATGTGCTTCATAATGACACTTCAACCCAAGACAGGTCACAAATATAACAGTGGACCCCTAAGATTGTGTAACCTAGTGATGTCATAGCCAGCTTAGTTTGTGTGAGTGAGCTGTGTGATGTTTGCTCAGCAGTGGGATGGCAACAGCACAGCCCTTAGAACACGCCCCAGTTATGATTAAGCTGCAGGTGACTGTGAAAAACTTTGCGGCTGCTGTTCACTGCTGGCTCACGCCTGTAATCCTGGCTACTCAGTAGGTGGAGATCTGAGAATTGCAGTTCAAAGCCAGCCTAGTCAGCAAAGTCTATGAGACTCTTATCTCCAACAAACTAAGAAAAAGCTGGAAAAGGCACTGTGGCTCAAGTGGTAGAACGCTAGCCTTGAGCACAGAGAGGCTCAGGGATAGCACCCAAGACCCTGAGTCCAAGCCCCAGGACTGGGGATAAAAAGGACTACTGCCTGTAATTTCTTATAGTTTGCGGTTGGTTTTTGTCTCATGATAACTAGTTCAGGCACAGTTTAGACTTTTCAATTTTCAGGTTATACAGCATAAAAGCTTTTAGTATTTGTATTTAGTATTTGTATTTGACCATCTGTGAGATATATTATTTTTTCAGTGAAGGCTTTTGATGAGAAGACAAAGCGTGGATGTTTGACATTGTGTGTTTCATCCTGAGTAGTTGAGAAAGACCTCAGAAGTAAGATATTCAAGGGAAGAACTTTTCCAGGACAGGAATGAAATCACAGCTGCCCCTGCCCCATAGAGATGATGTTAATTTCCCCGACAGTGGGTAGGGTAGGTATAGGACTTCACAAATCACACCTGGCAGGAAAGAGCATCTTTTGAATATACAAAAAAATCCAGTACACGGGCTGTGTGTATGTGGGGAGCTTAAATTTAATTTGGAAGATTCATAACAAACTTGGTAAAATGTTGAAAAGTGACCACACCGAGTTCTATTTCCAGAGGAGATACTATTGTTTTTATGATGCTTCATGTAGGCCAGTGATTGAACTCTTGTCATCTGGGAGAAAGCTATTATCCTTAAGAGTTTGCTGTATATTCCCTGGGATGATTATTACAGACTTTGTTTTTCCATCTTGCTTTTTTTGGGGTCAGTCCTGGGCCTTGGACTCAGGGCCTGAGCACTGTCCCTGGCTTCTTCCCGCTCAATGCTAGAACTCTGCCACCTGAGCCACAGCGCCCCTTCTGGCCATTTTCCATATATGTGGTGCTGGGGAATCGAACAGAGAGCTTCTTGCCACTAGGCCATATTCCCAGCCCTGTTTTTCCATCTTAATGTGATAAATGAATAATAAACAGCAATTCTCTTGGGTTGTTGTTTATTGGTTGCTCTATCACCTGCTTTCCTTCTTGCCACCACTAGAACTCTGCATTACATCAGTTTTTACCTGGCTCCTTGTGAGGGAACTCTGAAGGGGCACATTCAAACACACAGAACCAGATGGGGTTTTTGGTGAGTTACAGAAATAAACTCAGTTCTGCTTGTCCAATAACAAGACATCACCCAAACGCAGGCTTTGTGTTAAAAGATTCTGGAGAAAACCAGCTGATGCAGGATTATCTTAGGGAATGAGCTGGCTGGCCAAAAGGGCTTAGAAAGAAGATATGGCACTTCCCACCTGATTTGGCTGGAACCTCTGTTCGCCATGTGTGACTAAGACTTGTCACCCAGACATCTGTTTGCAGGACAGAGTGAGACAAGTGTGACCTCAACTCAGTTCCTGTGGACACATGCCCATCCATTGAAGTTGACACTCTTGATGACAGGCTGAGTCTCAGAGCCAAGGGTAGGTAGCAAAGAAGCAAATTTGTGTTGTTTGTACTCACTGATGGCTTCTGCTAGAACTCAGGTCTTACTGGGGTTTTCCCAGGTAGCCTCTGTGGGAAGGCTTTGAGGACGATTTATTGAATGGCTTCTCACAGTAGGAGATGCTCTTTGTGATTTACTTTCTATAACTAGGACAGTTTTAAGTGCTAGCAATCTTAGGATTTGTCCCCTGGGCAGAGGGACTCCAGAGCTAGAAGCCTCATAAGGAATCCAGAATGAGCTGGATATGTCTAGACTGCAATCTTAGATCTGATACTAAATAATGGTGTGACTGTGATCAAATGAATGCACTTCATTTTTTCACCAGGAAAAAAAAAGACTAGAAATTCCTTCTCCATTGTACGATTTATGTAAATTGTTTGGCATATTAGTGTTTAGAGCTTAAATAATACTTCTGTTTTTTTTGTGTTGGTTTTTTTTTTGTAAGTTTCTCAGAAAGACTAGGCAAATTCTCTTACCACTAAAGCTGCACCCACAGTTCATTAGTCTTTTTCTTACATTCCTTCCTCTGCTCCACAGAGGAACAAGTGGGAAATGTTGCAAAAGTTGCTCAGAACCTAAAGCTAATGTACATGGCGGTTAGTTAAACATCTGTACGTCATTTATAAAGATAATCTTGCCTGTCAGTATCTCTTGGTGTTGTAGCAGTGGAATTTGGGGTTTTCATGATACCTAGTTTTGTCTCCAAAGTGTTCACCAAAATGACAGGGGAAACAGACCATTTAGACCGAAGCATACCGGGTAGAAAGACTTGGATTTATTGGGCATGGACTTAGTAAAGAGTGTCTTTACAGCTTCAATATTAGATGTTTACCAAAATGAGTGTCTTCTCCATCTGACTCGTAGACCTATTCAAATCAGATTTATTTATACAGTGATATTTATAACATAAAATTGGACAGTCATTATTATATCATCTTTGTCCTCAGTAGAAAGGCATATTTACCTTTTTTGTAAGATCAAGAGACACTCTAGAAAACCAAAAGAAAATTTTCTTTTAAGAACCCCAAATAATTCATCAAAGCTATGTTTAGCAGACTTGCGTTAGCAATGGCAGAGACAAGGAAATAACAGCTGCTATTTGTGGCTTGATCCCTGTCATACCTGACTGTCTCTAAGAGAGTAACTTGGCTCATCACTATGGCTACAGAATTCTACTTCAGGTTGTGTTCTTTGGATCTTCCATGAAGTATGCATAAAGCAGGCATATTTACAGAAAGGTTTCTCTGTCCAGCCAATGAAGAACGATGGGAATGGATACACCATTCAAGTGATAAGAACTCATTCATCAGTACCATTGGCCTCCTCAGCCTATTAGGTGTTGAAAAGATATGTCCCAGCCATCCCAGAGGACCATGCAGAGATCATCACAGACAGGAGAAGAAGGTTCAAAAGGAGGTTTATTAGTGGGGCCATAGTTCCCATGGGAGAGGGAGCTACATGGTGTCTGCACCTTATCCAGGTGGCAGCTTCTCTCTCTGGGGGTAAAGGGGAAGTAGATAGGTAGTGAGTAGGAGTGGCTCATTAGGTATGGGTGGATCTGGGGGCTAGTGGGAGGAGCTGAGGACCTGAGGCTAAGGAAATGCAAACAGGTATAAGAACCTCTGTGGTGTCATCCATGAAGAATAGGAAATGAAGAAAGCCACCTTGGCTTTTTCATTCACATGTTACACAATCTTGTGCAAATCATTTCCACATATGGCTTTTTACAAACTGGTCATATCATTGTACGTAAGAGCTGGGCAATAACGACTTAGCATCTTAGTCAATTCTCTACCTAGCATAAATTCTAAACAGTACCAGATTTTGGGATTTTTTTTTGGGGGGGGGCAAATGAGGCAGACTTGCCCTGCTTCCTCATGGAGTTTCTAGTTCCATGAAGATGACACCAAATGTTAATTTGAAAAGGACTTTCCATGTGGGATAAGCAAAATCAAGAGGAGTACATTTTGGAGCTTATAACCTAAATCTATGAAATGTTTACAATATGGGAAGTTGTTTAAATGGTTTGGTGGTAGAGAAAGAAAACTATACTTATGTTTCAGAAATTCATAATAGAAGAAAATATGGCTCCTGAGAAAATCTGTAGGAATGGATACAAAGTTTGTTGGTTGCCTTTTGAATTTCTAAGAATTGATGGATAGGTAGATAAAGGTACACTGGTAGCTGATCTGCTGATATTCCAAATGAAAGAAACATGATATTTTTTTTCTTGGTCATGGGGCTTGAACTCTGGGCCTGGGCTCTGTCCCTGTGCTCTTCAGCTCTACTCCCTGAGCCACTTTCTAAACATGATTTTTAATATAGAATGGACAGCCTGTTCTATATGATGGTAGTCTACTCTATTCTATGAATAGTGAGAATAAAGTTGAGAACTTCTTGTGTGGAGTGTTTAACAGCTACAGGTAAAAAGTGAGACTAGAAGCCATCTGGTGGTGGCTCAGTTATAATTCTAGCTTCTTAGGAGATTGCAATCTGAAGGTTGGGATTCAAAGCCAGCCTAGGCAGGAACTTCCATGAGTCTCTCACCTTCAATAGCCACCAAAAAGCCAAAGTAGAGCTGTGGCTCAAGTGATAGAAAGCCAGCCTTGAGCGAAAAAGTTAAGGGGCAATGCCCAGGCCCTGAGGTCAAGCCCTAGTATGAGCATACACAGAAAGTAGATACTTCTTAAGGTATCCTCTATACTTATGAAATGACTATTTACAAAGTGGGAGTAAATGCCAACAAGCGCAAGTACCCCTCATTCCCAAGTGGGAGCAGTACAGATCCTGGTGATGGATTGAGGACGCCCCAGTATGGTGATGGACGTAAATGTTCATGCTTGCTTTGAGATAGAGCACTCTTCCCCCTGGTGTCAGAGCCTTTGTGTTCCTTTGCTAATCCAGTTGACTTGAGCATATAAAACTCCATGTCTTGCTGTATACATTTTCAATGATACAGAGAACAGAAACAGTTTTACCTTAAGAAACTTGAATAAGCAACTTGAGATGGTGAATGTTATGGAAATGAAAATGGCAGATATTCTCCACTTCCTGTGACACAGAACAGGGCACAGTGATGAGGGTGCCCCCACGAATATCCCCAGTAAGTCTTTCTCAGGCCTACTGAATCCAAAAGGCTGGACATGACATGCTCAGTGACTTTTCTGCTGAGAGTGGACAAGGACAAGTTGCCTTTTGAAGGGGTGTTCTTGTTTCTTCTCTTTTGTCTGCCTTGTTTACAAATGAAGAAGCTAATTCTTCCAATTCTTGCTCTGTGATGCTTGGCTTGGAACTTGAGGCCTTTTCCTTGCTTCATTTAAGCCACTCCTCCAGTTCCTTTTTTTTTTTTTGGCTTTTGAGTTATCTTTGGATAGTCTTTTGGGCTGGCCAGCCCTCCCCTTCCTCTATCTCTTCCACCTTTCTCCCTTTTCCTCTGCCCTTTTCACTCTTCTTCCCCTTTAACTCCTCCTCCCCTCCCTCCCCTGCTTTTCATTTGATCAGGTGGTCTCAAGACTGTGCTCCTCCCTACCTCTGTTCCCCAGTATCTGGGAAACAGAAGTGTGCCACGATGTCCGGCTTCCTTTCCCTTTCTCACTGTAGTAATTCCGTTGGTAATTATGTAAAAGGATACCAATACTACATGGAGTTTCAATTCACTGTAGCTTATTCGATGTGTAGGAGCAAGCATTCTTTCAAGGCCACAGTCTGCTCTGCTTTTGATTACTTTGTAAGGCTGTAAAATCAACTCTGTGACATGACCCAAATGGAAGCCATCCAAGACCTATCATGAAAACTGCTTGGGTGCCCTCCTTACCACGTTAGAGACTCTCTGGGGTGGTTTGGTGGAAGTGGAGAATGTGAAAACTGTTTATGGATGACTGAGCTGCAGGCTGAAACCTGAAACCCAGGATATGACTGGCTACACCTAGAAGCATTGCTACCTAACCTGGCTTGCCAAGATGGGTGAAGTTTGGTGGGGTGGTTTAAAGTGCCATGGAATTTCACAATGCCCCCTATCCCTCCCCAATTTGTGTTAACAGTGGTGATTCTTACGTGGAGATAGGAGGAACTGAGCTAAATAGGAGTTCACTGCTCCACCAGTTTCTTCCCAATTGAATTGCGAGCTATCCCTTGTCTTCTTTGGTGATGGACAAAATCAGTAGAGAAAGCAGATAGTTTCTCCAACCCATCAGCTCTAAGATACCTGAAATGCAGTCAATGTTGCACTTGTGTATAATAGATACAGCCACAGCCATGAACTTTGGGCTAGTATTCCAACAGCTAGAATAAGTGGAATTAATACTGTCATTCAACTTACTGTGGAACTTCTTCCCCTCAAAATTTGGAATTTCTATGAGTACAGGATAATTTGGAATTGCGATGACACTTCTGACGTCATTGCCTCCAGAGATGTCACTGCCTCTTCAGTTGAAGGCCTTATTCTCTTCATGAATGGTAGTTGAAATGTATTCATTTCCCTTCATAATGTGTTCCTTACATTGATCACTAGATTCATGCAGTTTTTGTTATAAGGGCATACTTATAGGCTTTGACACCTAAAATGTAAAAAAAAAATTATAATTTCAATTTATAGGCGTTCTGTTCTTCGTTATGGACATGAAGCTTTAATTCTTGTATTTAAAATATATTCACACGTTATAAAATACAATGATCATATTTACTCTAATTGAGTTAATTGTATCAAGCTCTGGCTTGTACATTATGGTATAACTGGGAGTCAGAATATATGTCTAGATAGTCTTCTTTGTTATCGGTTCCTCTCGCCTCTTCTCCCACTTTTCTCACCTCTTTTCCTCCTCTTCCTTCTCCCTTTTCTTCCCTAAGAGCTCAGTGTTCCTCACTGAACGGGAGGAACCTATTCCTTAATCTGTTCGCACTAGGAAGTTGGGGAAATGCACAATGTAATCCACTGTGATATCATACATCACAAACATCAACATCTCTCACCCCATCCGTCTGCCTTAAAGTCTGAGATTTTTTTAAGCCTTTAAGTCATCCCAGTTTTTGACATGTTTCTGTGCATTTTTTCATTTTTCTTTGTGCTTTTATACTTTTTGTTGCCAGCACCAGGGCTTGTACCCAGGTCCTGAGTGCTATCCCTTAGCCTTTGCACTCAAGGATAGTGGTCTACCACTTGAACCACAGCTCTGTTTCCTGATTTTTTGGTGATTAATTGTAGATAAGAGACTTTCTGGTGCATGCTTTCTTTGAACCTTGATTCTCAGAAATCATTCTCTTGAGGATTACAGACATGAGCCACTGGCACCTTGCTCCTTTGAGCTTTTATTCTTCACACATACGCACATAGAGTCTTGTCAACAAGTTGCTGCTGCCATTAACTTTTTAATATAGTTATTGTTAACACTAGAGTTTTGTTGAGCAGTTAATGTTTAGCTGGCCAAATAGTATCTGCAACATAACTTTCCCCCAAATTACAATGTCCCTTAGTATCTGAAGTGGGTTGGCTCTACAACCCATGTGGCTAATGAAGTTCTTTTGATATAAAACAGTATAATACTTGCATATAAACTACAAACATCCTTCATATACTTTGTCTTCTCTAGATTGCTTACAGTAAGTAATATAATTGAAATAATGTGTAGGTAGATTTTATACCATGTTATAGGGCATTATGACAAGAAAACAGTGTGAATGTGTTTTAGTACAGATGCACTGCTTTTCCCTTAAAGATGTACAATCTGTAATTGGTTGAATTTGCATATGCAGAGTATTTTTTTGTGCATTATTTATAGAAACTATGGTGTAAGAAAGTTGGTCTTTGGTAAAATGATGATGGTTCTATGTTGAAACTGAAATGGACACCATGAGGAGACTGTGAGTTTTGTGTCTGCATTTAAATGACAGGCAAGATCTTGAGAAATTACTAATATTGTAGCCAATATTGACTGAGAAATCCAATGCATTTCACAGAGAGAGTGTAAATCTGGCCACATTGTAACGAGTACAACAGAAGGAAAATTGAAAGACTAACTTGTTCCCATTGAAATGAATGTCCACTGTCATCAGGTGTTTGAGCAGGGAGTTGTGGATAGCTCTTTGGCCAAGCAAAGCACATTTTATACGTGTCTGGTAGGACATGCAATAGAATGACACAGCAGCTCTACAAGCTATTGAGCTTTGGTGAGTGATTGTTTTCCCTTCCATATATCGTTTCAAACTATGGGCTTCAAGGAAGTCTGCAACATAAAAATGACTTTTTGTTTTGACAGACCTGGGGCTTGAACTCAGGGCCTGGGCACTGAGCTTTTGCTCAAGGCTGGCACTCAGCTCTACTCTGAACTATCTGTTGGTTGGAGCTAAGTGTCTTGTGGACTTTTCCTGCCCAGGCTTGCTTTGAACTGTGATCCTCAGATCTCATTTCTGAGTAGCTAGCATTGTAGGCATAGGCCACCAGTACCTGACTTCCTGACTTTTTCTCCTCTGTCCTTTGTCCTCCTCCTCAGGCCCCCTTCCTTCCTTCCTCCTCCTTTTTTCATCTTTCTTCTTTTTTCCCCTTTTCTTCATTGCTTTGCTTTCTGAGAGAAGTCAATGATCAGCCAACCATGAAATGGGAAAGTGGACCAAATAAGGCTGGATAATTTATTTGAGCCAAACAGAGGTATTATAATCTATTAAAAATATTTAGCCAAACACACTGTATCTGTGACTTTATCTCCTAACCCTGCAGACTGTCTGGTAGTTGCCCAGGACCTGAGGCAGGAAGGCGGACCCGTGTGCCTGAACTTTCCAGTCATGTCTTTGCAACTGGTAGTTTTTAATAAAAGAAAAACTCTAACATTGTGAAATTACATCAGTGAAGAAACCATAGCTTTTTATGTTCTTGTATATGCTTTTCTTCTGTGCAACGTTATTCAATGCCCTAAATTTCAGCTAATTTTGAAATATTTTCTTGAATATTGAGATTAGTCTGGAAATCAGGCTAGGAATAAATGAAGTGCTGGTGTGGTAATAAAATTTATGTTACCATTTTATGAATATGAAAATGTCTAATTGTTATAACACAAGGTATCTTTGGATTAAGAAGTCTAGGACATTTTATTCTTTTACACCTTTTTTTTAAAGCAGGAAAACCTTTGCTTCTACCATCAGTCTTGAAGCAGAAATCCCAGAAAAGAGAATTTTATAATCAGTCACAAAGAATTCCTACACGCTTCATGTATCCCTTCCTCATCATTTCCCATTTCTTAGGAGTCTCCACATTGTTTAATTGTAATCATGTGCAACTAGCATTTTAAAGCTTCACACTGCTTTCACATTTATGGGATATGATGAGAAGATTAAGAATGGTTGAAACTTAAGAATAAATACAGGAAACTTAAGAGTAGATGTAGAAATGCGACTCCACCAGGCTTTCATGGAGCACACATTACCTCAGTGGGCATCATGTTGTGGCCATCCATATATAGAAGAACAAACTAGAAGGTGCACTCTCCCAAACAACCCTCATTCTAGTCAGGCCCCTCTCCTGTACTCTGCTTTGCAATTCTGTAGCAGGAATCTAAACTCTGGTTTCCTTCCATTGCATTGGTGTTGTTTGACCTGACTTTCCCTCAGCTTGGAACTTACGCATATGGGACTCAGGTGGCAGGGCCCTGCCTTTCCAGGGCCTGCACTTAGTATTCAATCTATTGTGGAGCAGAGGGATGTTCAAGACCCATAGCAAAACTCCTCCCACGTCCCATAAAGTGACATGTTGTTTCTATTAAGGGATCATTTTCTTAAGTGAAATCATGACCAGTTATGATGGCATGGAAGTATACAGAGGCCAAGTGATATGTGATACTTTAATTACCGAAGAAGTATCTATTACGATTCCATAATGGTTCAAAGAAGAATTTTAAGACTGAAACATTGGTTTTTTTGTTTGTTTAGTTCAGAAGTAATTGAAATGGAATATGTAAATAGAGTCAAAGTGGACTTTTCCAAGTGAGAAAGAGAAGTCAATTGCACTTCGAAAGAAACTATATGACTATAGCAAGAAAGACATCGCCAATTAACAAATATTTATTTTCCTTTGCTATTCTCTGCTATTTATCCTGTTACATAGTAGTGGAATGAATTAGGAAGAGAGTGATGTAGAGTGCATGGTTTTCCATTGCAACACAAACTGTATCTATCTATCTATCTATCTATCTATCTATCTATCTATCTATCTATCTACCTATATTTTTGCTGTTCCTGGGGTTTGAACTCAGGCTTGGACACAGTTCCTGAGCTTTTTTTGCTTAAGGCTAGCACTCTGTCACTTGAGCAATAGCTCCACTTCCAGGTTTTTGGTGGTTAATTGAAGAGAAGAGTCTCACAGATTTTTCCTGCCCAGGCTGGCTTAGAACCTCAATCCTCAGATCTCAGCCTCCTGAATAGCTAGGATTACTGGCTACAGCCACTGGCTTCCAGCTTACTTTCCCTATAGTCTTAAACTATGTAGGAATCAACTCTTTGGTAAGCTTTTTTTCATTTTTATGTTTATATTAGTAATGATTATTTTGTCTCCATTTTCCTATCTTATGATTATTTAATTAGAAGGCAATTGTTTATTTTTTATTTGATTAGTTATTTAAAAGACAGGTCTTTGGGGCTTTATATAATAGGATCCAAAGGTAGCACTAATGTCTGTGAACCTTAAAATTATACTATCCCTTTTTTGATGACCAAAGCTCATTAGAAACTGGAGCCTGTGGCTCAGGCCTGTAATCCCAGATCCTCATGAGATTGGAGGATTGTGCTTTGAAACCCACCCTGGGCAGGGAAATCCATGACATCCATCCTCCATGAACCACCAAAGTACCAGAAATGGTGCTATTTCTCAAGGGGTAGCATGCCAGCATGGAGTGACAAAGCTAAGGGACATAGCTCAGTCTCTGAGTTCAATTTTCAGTGCTGGCTCAAAAACCAAAACCCCACCAAAACACAAATGACCTGAAAGACTCTAGTCCCTGTGCGTAGGAACTAATAATTTGTCCTACTACTGTGAAGGGAAGAGCTTCTGAGTTCTTACAAAAACTATCTTTAAGTATTTGTGCAAAGGAGTTGCCATTTGACAAAGCAGTTTATGAATATGGCAGATCTTAACCCACCTCACCCCTTTCAACATTCTTGCCCCTCCTTCCTCTGCCCACCCTTTCCATTTTCTTACTTTTGTAGTATGTACAATGAATTCTTGACTACATTCCCCCCCTTCCCCTTCATTTGTCTCCCGCTCTCCCCTTGCCCCCACTTGATGAGCTGCTGTTTTTCACCCTTATGCTTTGGGAAGTAATCATAAGCACCACCCCCCTACCCCAGTTCTTCCTCAGAACTTTCTAGATTCCTAAGAGTGGTCATTGTAAATGTCTAACACAAGAATAAATAGAATAGCAAGATATGAGAGAGTTGAAGACATGCTTTAATCATTAGACTTTGTGATTCGAATAAACAACTGTGGTTGAATAAAGACACTGCACATTCCTGTTGGATATTTCTCATAGAGTGAACACAATGCTGTCCCAACTCTTTTACTCTATTTAAGTTTTTGGCTCATCACTGGTATTTGTTTCATTATCTAACAAAAATATCGCGTGTCTCTTGTTTGCAAAGGCTGCAGAGGAGGGAATGCTTATTCTATGTGTAGAGAGAGAAGGAAGGCTGGAGAGATGTTTGTGCTTGTGCAGAAGCCATTTTTTTTTAATAAACGCAGGATAGGTTGTCCACCTCCCAAATTTTGCACTACTCTTTTCGCTGTCCTAGCTTTGACTTATTTTGTTGTATGTTCTCGTTTGGTTATTTCCTTGAACATCCCATCTAATTTCCATCTTATTCATTTTTGTGTTGCAGCTTCTGACAACTGTCTTAAGTCCACACTTCTCTAGATTTTTATACCTAGCAGCCATTTGGCTTCTACTTTTCCTGGTCTCTCTCTTCCTCTCTCACTACCTGTGCCTAATGTTGAGGTTATAGTATCCAAAATAGCTCAGGCCTCAGCCACCTTGGTGTGTTCATGCTATCTGTCCCTTCCTGCCTCAGTGTCTGTACCTTTTGTCTGGTTTCACTCAGATTATGGCCAGAGAATGGCTGAAGTAAATAACAGGAATGAAGAAAGGAAATGTATGGTGATTAGCAGTTCTTTGAGGGAAATGTTTACCTTTATTCACAAACAGTGTATGTGTTGGTAGTTTTCCTATTGCCAGAGAAAGAGAGTGTTGATTCTAAATGTTAGTTTTTAACATGAGAATCTTAAGCATTATATGTCATAACTCTAAAAAATGTTAGGTGTTTCAGAATCTTTCAAAAATATTTATTGTCTTTTTTCTCCTTTATTGTCAAAGTGAAGTACAGAGGGGTTACAATTTCATATATAATGCAGTGAGTACATTTCTTGTCCAACATGTTAACTCCTCCTCCCCTCCACATGCCTACCTCTTCCCTCCTGCTTCCCCTTCCACCCACGAGTTGTATGGTTGGTTTACACCAAATGGTTTTGTGAGTATTGTGTTTGGAGTTGTTTGTATTTTTATCTTTGTCTATTGATTTTGATATTTACTTTCTCTTCCCTAGCTCTAATACACGTATATACAGTATCCAGGGTGCTCAGATGAGATACAGTGATAGTGGGGGTAAAACCACAGGAAGGGAATACGAGAGAAAATAAAAAGGGTACGGATTCATATCGCATGTTGAAAATAATTACAATAATGATATACCACTTGTTTCCATAACATGGAGCTCATTTCACTTAGCATCATCTTAAGTGTCCATAAGGGCATAGCTATTGGGCTATTATGACTTCGGCTTTGACTAGCCTAAACATGTACTAATTATTCCAAAAACATGTACTAATTATTCCAAGCACCCAGCACCCCTCACGGAGGCACGGGAGGAGGACTGAGCGCCTAGCACACACACAGGAGGACTGAGCACCCAGCACCTCGTGTGGAGGAACGGGAGGAGAACTGAGCGCCCAGCGCCTCCTGTGGATTCATGGGAGGAGGACTGAGCACCCAGGCCCTCGTGTGGGACACAGGACTAACTGCCCAGCACCCACATGAGAAGACTGAGCACCCAGCACTTTGTGTGGAGGCACGGGAGGACTGAGCACCCAGCACCTCGTATGCAGACACCGGGGGAGGACTGAGCACCCAGCACCCACGCAGGAGGACTCAGTACCCTAACCCTGGGTACGTGTGTGCATGCGGGGGGGAGGCTGGGGTGACCCCGGCGGCGCCATGATCAGGGCCCAGGCTGCAGGCTCAGCTCCACCACAGGCCATGGCTCCGCCTCCTCCTCCTCCTCCTCCTCCTCCTCCTCCTCCTCATAGCGGAGGACAGGGGGAGATGCACGGCTGTCCAGCTGTCCGTGTGTCCATCCGCCCATCTCTTTGTCTGTCCGTCTGTCTCCCTCTGTGTCTGTCCATCCATCCATTTGTCCATGTGTCCGTCTGTCTCCAGGTCTGTCTCCCGTCTGCTCATCTGTCCATCTGTCCATCCATCCGTCCGTCTGTCTGTCTCCCTGTTTCTCCGTCTGTCTGTCTGACCATCTGCTCAGTGTGTTTGTCCGTCTGTCTCCAGGTCCATCTGTCCATGACTGTCTGTCTCCCTGTGTGTCTCACTGTGTGCTCATCTGTCTGTCCGTCTCCCTCTCTTGTCTATCTGTCTCCATGATGTCCATCTGTCCATCCGTCCATCTGTGTCTTTTTGTCATCTGTCTGTCTCCAGTTCTGTCTGTCTGTGTCCCTGTCCACCTGTGTGTCTGTCCTGCTCATCTGTGTCCCTGTCTGTCTGTCTGTCCATCTGTCTGCTGTGTGTCTGTCTGTCCGTCTCCCTGTCTGTCTGTCTCCATGTCTGTTTGTCCATCTGTCTGCCTGTCTCTTGTCCATGCCTGTTTGTCTGTCTCCAGGTCTGTCCATCTGTCTCCCAGTCTGCCTGTCTGTCTGTTCATCTGTCCGTCCATCTCCCTGTCTCCCTGTCTGTCCGTCCGTCTGTCTTCATGTCTGTCTGTGTCTCGATTCCCATCGCTGTCTGTCTGTCACCGCCCAACCCCCCAGCCCCCCATGTCCCTCTGTCCCTCCGTCCGTCCGTCTGTCCATCTTCACCAGTCAACTTGTCGCTGACACAGGGAACGCGGGCGCTCAGGAGCCTGCAGGGCAGACGGACGGATGGGTGGAGGTGGCTCGAATCCCGGCCTCCCGCATGGTCCACAATGCGTTGCGTTCCCCCCCCCACCCTGGGGGCCCCGGGTTCAGATTCCCCCTCACCTCTGACAGCCCCAGCCCAGGCCCAGCGACCCCAGTGCTGCCGAAGCAGCAGGTGCAGCATGGCTGGCCCGGCGGGGACCCTTGAAACCTCCGACCGTGTGGGTGTGCACACACTCGGGGAGGAAGGGATGGGAGGGGGAGGGGTCACATGAAGTGGGGAGGGAGGGACACGTGACCCTCAGCTCCTTGCCCCAGCCCTCCCCACACGACTCCACCTGCAAAGGCTCCCCCCCATGTGAGGCCTCTGAGGACACTTGAAATCGCCACCTATCCACCCACAGGCCCAGAATGGTCTTGGGGACACTTGAAACCACCCCCCCACCCAGATCCCCATTCCCCCGGGGACACTTGAAACCGCCGTGGGGACACTCAAAACTGCCCTACATCCACTCACAGGCCCAAGGTTTTCGTGGGGACACTGGATACCGCCCTCCATCGATGCACACGCCGAGGGTTGCCTTGGAGACACTTGAAACCACCCCCTAAAGAACTGCCCCCATCATGGGACACTTGAAACTGACCCTCACCCAGACCCCCTCCCCTTGGGGACACTTGAAACCGCCCTCCATCCACCCACAGGCCCAGGGTTGCCTTGGCGACGCTTAAAACCGCCCCCTACAGAACCACTCCAACCCGGGGACACTTGAAACCGCCCTCCATCCACCCACAGGCCCAAGGTGGTCCTGGTTACACTTGAAACCACCCCCCCAAGAGCCCCTCCCCATTGGGATACTAGAAAACACCCTTGGGACACTTGAAACCGCCCTGGGTACACTTGAAACCACCCACCACAGACCCCTCCCCACCCTGGAGACACTTGAAACGAATCGCCCCAGACCCCTTCCCCCGGGAACACTTGAAACCGCCCTCCATCCACCCACAGGCCCAAAATGGTCCTGGGGACACTTGAAACCACCTCCCACCCAGAATCTCTACTCCTGGGGACACCTGAAACCTCCCTGGGGACTGTTGAAACCGCCCTCTGTTCCCCAAACTCCACCGTGTTGCTCCAGGAGCCCTAGGTCAGGGTGTGGGCTTCCCTGGCCCGGATGCACAGGCCCGGTGAGGCCCGGGTTCGAGGCCTGGCAGGGCGTAGGTGTTGTCTGAGCCTCCCAAGACCTCAATGTGGGGGGAGACTCGCCATGGGGCAGGGGTAAACTGAGGCACGGGGCGGTTCCAGGAGCACTCACCGGGGAGTCCTGGGAGACCAGCTGGCCACCATGCTAAAAGAACAGAGCACAGGCCTCAGTCAGCACTGACTGCGGGGCAGGGTGCTGGACCGTGTACTTCTGGGTGATGTGCTTAGTACTCCCACGTGCTGTGTGGAGTACTCCCCAGTGCTGGGCTGAGTACTCCCATTTCACACTAATCCTGAAACCCACCTCTCCCAACCAATACTGGACTGAGTAGTCCAGGGTGCTACAACCAGTACTCCCTGGTGCTGGACTGAGTACTCCCGGGTGCTGCACTGAGTACTCCCATCCCTCCCCGGTGCTGGACTGAGTACTCCCATCCCACACCAATCCGGAACCCCACCCCCTCCTGACCATTGCTGGACTAAATACTCCCCGCCAGTGCTGGACCGAGTACTCCCGGGTGTTGCACTGAGTACTCCCATGCACAGGGCCAGCTGGTACCGGAAGTCGTGCTTGCTCCACTGCCTCCAGGTCCTGTGTGGCTCCCACCATACCTGCCAGCCCCGGGGGCCGCAGGCAATGCTCACGTTTCACAGGGGGTCAAAGTGTTCTGAAAACTGCCACAGATGAATGGAGGGACACCGGGTGGGGTGGGGGGGCTCGAAACTGCCCTCGGTGGTGCCAGGGATACTTGAAACTGCCCTTGTGGGTCTTGGGGGACACTCAAAACTGCCCTGGATGCTCATGGGGACAGATGAAACCGCCCTCCATCCACCAAGGTGCTCGTGTGGACACTTGAAACCGCCCTCAGCGGTCTCGGGGACACTTAAAACCGCCCTGGATGGTCCTGGGAAAACTTGAAGCTGCTTTTGGGGGTCATGGGGAACCCTTGAAATCGCCCTAGGTGGTCTTGGGGATACCTGAAACTGCCCTGCATGCACCAAAGTGCTCGTGGGGATACTTGAAACCACTCTCGGTGGTCTCGAGGACACAAATCCGCCCTCAGTGTTCTTGGGGACACTTTAAACTGCCCTTGGTGGTCTCTGGGATACTTGAAACTGCCCTGGGTGGTCCAGGGGGTACTGGAAACCACCCTCACCAATTTCACGGGCATAGAGCCAGGCGTCCAGGAAGTGGACGGGGCCAGCGGGGCTCGAGCCGGTGACCAGGGCGTAGGTCTGGGCCCAGAGGCCAGCAAGATCGGGGAGGATGCAGCCCACCTGGAGGCCGGACTGGCACATGTCGGCCAGCACTCATGGTACAGGCCGGTCCTAGGGAGTGGTGGGGCATTAGAAACTCACAATGGCCGAAGGGGGGGACATTAGAAACCGACAATGGCCAACAGAGGTGGCATTACAAACTGACAATGCCAAAGAGAGGCGTTAGAAACTGACAATGGCGGGATGAGCGGGGAACATTAGAAACCGACAATGGTGCGGAGGGGGCATTGAAACCGGCAGGGGTGGCCCCACCTGGAGTCCGGATCCTGAAGGAATACTGTGTCCCCCGCGGTGCCTGCGGCCCCAGTGCCCATGAGCAGTTCAGGGCCTGGGCCTCGAAGACATAACACACAAGGCCTGGGGAAACGACATGGCGGGGGGTGGTGGAGGGTGGAGGGCCTGTGGGGAGACTTACCCCTGACCCTTCAACCCCACGACCTCTGACCCTTCAACCCCAAAACCCCTGACCCTTCAACCCCATGTCACCTGACCCGTCAACCCATGACCCCTGACCAGTTCAACCCCATGATTCCTGAACTTTCAACCCAATGACCCCTGAACCTTCAACATATGACCTGTGACCCCTGACCCTCGATCCCCCCCCCCTACCCGGAACCTCAGGACCTCACCCGGGTTTGTGAACCCCAGGCCTTTGGTCAGGGGCCTCCTGGCCACAGTGAGTGTAACCTCGAACTCGACTCCCTGGTACCACAGGAGATCCCAGAATTCGCAGCTACATTGTCCGACGGGGACCTTGGAGAGCGGGGGGGTCGGTGCCTTGACATAAACCGGAACACCTGGGAGATCCATTCGTCCATCCATGCCTCAACTTAGCCCCCAGAACACCAGGGAATGTGGGCCAGCCCACCCCTGCCTCAGTTTACCCCACAGCCCCCACCATTGGCCTCCCAGGGTGGGGGCCTGGTGTCTCCGTCGTGCCTCGATTGCCCCAACTGTCCAGCAGTGTGACCGACCCCTTGTTCGGGTTCACAAAGATGCACCGGGCCTCTGTGGTGGTGGCCACACAGTGCAAGCTTAGCCTGTGGCTCCTGGAGTCGAAGGTCAGGCCCAGGTCAGGTACAGGGTCAGGGGTCGCAGGGCCCAAGGTTGGGGGGGTCTCAGGGGTCAGGAGGGCGCGGGGAAGCTTCCAGAAGATGGTGTGGGAGTCTCTGGTTGGGTTGGGGGGGGCCACGAGGAACAAAGGTGAGAAGTCAGGATCATCCATACAAGGGTACTGTGTTCGAATCCTCCCTTGGGCTGATGGAGGAACCAGAAAGGAGGTGAGTTACCCGGATGAGCTTCAGCCATGAGGACGAGGAGGAGGAGGAGGAGGAGGAGGAGGAGGAGGAGGAGGAGGAGGGGGAGGAAGATGGAGGCTGCAGACCAGGGGAGGATCAGGGCAGGAGGCCTGGACCTGGAGAGCACTGTGGAGAGAGCAATGGGGATGGGTGGGTGGGTGGGTGGGTGGATGATTGGGTGGATGGGTGGAAGAGTGGGTGGATTGATCGGTGGGGGGGTGGATGGGTGGGTGGATCTATGGGTGGGTGGATGGGTGGATGGGTGGGTGGATGAATGATGGGTGGGTAGATGGGTGGGTGGATGGTTGGGTGGGTGGGTGGATGGATGGGTGGGTAGGTGGATGGATTTGTGGGTGGGTGGATGGGTGGGTGGGTGGATGGATGGGTGGTTGGGTGGGTGGGTGGGTGGTTGTTGGGTGGGTGGGTGGGGGATGGGTGCTTGATCTCATCCCTCTCTCCTTCCCCCTCCCTCTCCTCCCTGGTGGCCCCGGGGCTTTCACACTCACTGCAGGCCATTGGCACATCGGGTCGGGTGTGGGGCAGCCAGGGTGCCCGTCTTGGTTCCGGGGGTTTGGGCTGTCAGGTGTGGACCCCCGGGTGGGTGTCCTGGGGAGCTTGGGGCGGCTGGGCCCCGCCGTTTCTGGGCTCCGGACGGGGAGTGGATGCCGCTTCCCCTTTCTCGCTTCTCCTGGGGGTTTCCTGGCTCCTGGGCATCTCATTCTCCTTTCTCGGGGATGGGGAAGCCAAGGCGGCACCCCGGTGAGGACAGGCCTTGGGGCCTCGGGGGTGCGGGTGCCATGCACAGACAGACAGACAGACAGACAGACCTGAGTCCTCCTTGGGTGGTGGTGCTGGGTGCTGAGTCCTCCTGGGTGGTGGTATTGTGTGCTGAGGCCTCCTGGGTGGTGGTATTGAGTGCTGAGTCCTCCTTGGGTGGTGGTGCTGGGTGCTGAATCCTCCTTGGGTGGTGCTGGGTGCGTCTCCCAGACAGAGAGACACAGTCCAGTCGGAGGAATGGAGGGGCGGACAGAGGGACGGACATGTGGATTGGGAGACGGAAAAGGAGGGACGGGCGGACACACAGACGGAGAGAGGCGCAGACACACAGACAGACGGACAGACAGGACAACATAGAGACAGACAGGGAGACAGACAGACGCACAAGAGATGGACAGACAGATGGACAGGGAGACAGACACATAGACAGACAGATGGATGGACAGATGCAGGGGGCCCTGCACCCCGGGCGCTCTCCTGACCAGCAGGAGAGGCAAGGAGGCGCGCCCCTCCCCGCCGAGGGTGAACCCAGAATAGGTAATAAGCAGCAAGTCGCCCGCACGCAGCCCAACCCAACCTTTATGCCACAGTTAGATGGTCAGTCGACTTGGGCAGACTTCAAGACCGCTCTCTGTTTATTGGCGCGAACCCCATCTTAAGTATGGGCAATGGCAGCAGGAAGAGGAGGGGTGTAACATACCTAGTCAGGGGCTACGATTGGCGGTCAGAGCTGTCCGTCAAGGGTGGAAGGCCATGGGACCTCCCTAAGGGGCGGCCTGAGTCTATGTCACTACCAGCAGGACCACCCCAGGTTACTGCCTAGAGCTGCCTTCCAGTTCCAGACCCCGAAGGCAGGCGGGGTTAGCCAGGATCCCTCTCCCCGGAGGCGGTGCAACAGTCACACAACTCCAGGGCGTGCACAGTCGGGGCCAGGCGGTGCGCCCCACATCTCCTCCTTTTCTGTTTAATAAGCTGGTGGATGTCCTACTCGAGAAAGCGCCTGTCTTAGGTCGTCCCCCCTGAAGGATCTTACCTGTCATTGGCTGGCCATCCTAGCTCGTCGGGCCACCCTGCCTATGAGGCTTGCCAGCCCCAGCAAAGGAACAAGGCGGGAGGAGAGGGGTCTGTGCTCAAGAGGAGGCCCTGCTATTTCTGCCTCACGCCTGTGCACTCTGGTAGGCTGCACATCCTGGAAGGGGCCATGACCAATTTCATAGGGTTCCCAAATGGCTAAAGGCAGCATAATGCTGCCAAACCACCGTTGACTGGACAGCTCTGGCTCATTGCTTAAGAACTAGGGGAAGCCTATTTACCCTAGCATGGTCAGGTGTAAATACAGAGGCTATATAAGCACAGAGGCAAATGCAAACACAGGTCATGGGGGTCTCTCCCACGAGGAGGAGAGGGTAGGGGAGCCACCAGCGTTCCTTCCAGAGGGACCAGCCAACACAGCAAGCCTGCAGCTCCCAATGAACAGTACCCACACCTTGCTTCCTGTTGATCTTGCTAGCACCTGGCACTGGACTGTACATGGGGGGAATGGAGTGGATCGGGTGAGAGAACAGAAACACTTATTTCCTTGAAGCTTAAGAACATAATGGGAGGGCTGAAAGTGAGGAAGTGGGTGGATGGACCTTGAATAAACATTCAGAACCATCTAGTTCTCCTTTCTGTTACAACCTAAAGCCTGCAAGACCAGAGATCTGTCACACAACTCTCCTCTATCTTATTGGCACCAAAAGGGTCCGAGGACATGTTAGATTGTTGCAGAGCCATAAATGAAGTACTCATTTTCAATACTTGATGCACTTAGGGTACATTTGAAACCCATTTCCCTCTTCTACCTTTACGCTTCTATCTCCCTAACACACCTGAAGCCAAGTTTATCATCAAATTGAGGAAGATGAGAGCAGAGGAGGAGGAGAGCAGAGGAGGTAGAGAGCAGAGGAGGCAGAGAGCAGAGGAGGAGGAGAGCGGAGGAGGCAGAGAGCAGAGGAGGAGGAGAGGCGAAAAGGCGAGCAGAGGAGAGCAGTGGAAAGCAGAGGAGGAGAGCAGAGGAGCTCAGAGGAGTGCAGAGGAGAGCATTATTTATTTTTGTTTGTTTTGCTCCCAGCTGGGAGGAGAGCCACAGGCTGAGGATGGTCCTTGCCTGCGGGTCCCCGTGCTGAGCCCCATACAGGTCCCTCACCGCGCCTGCCTGGCACCTAATCTGCCAACTACTTGTGCAGCCGCCAGGACTGAACTTTGGAGGACTTGTCGCTACTCCTCTGGCCAGTTGTCTTGGCAGGAGGTAGAAGGTGGCCAGAGGACCCCCCCCCTTACCATGCTGGTGAAGAAGCCTGTGGGGAAGGGAGCAGGGTGAAAGGCTGGATCTGAAGAACCCAGCCCTTCCAGGCAGCATTGCACCTGTGCCATGCCCCCGTGCACCACCCTGGCCACCCTCCTCTCCGGGGTGGCCATGATTTCGTGTCTGTAACTTGGGGTGAAAACCAACGACCTTCAGGCGAGGATCCTCACCCTGGAATCTGCTAAAAGGGCACCCTCCGTTCCCCTGCTGCCGGAGAAGGCAGATCAGCTGAAGACCATAGTCAGGTGTGTGAGGCTGGGCCTTGCTCGAGGGGGAGTTGCATGTGGATAGAATTTTGCACAGGTTCAGTCAGTCTACAGGATCCACCCTTACTGGTTATACAGTTGATTTGGGATGTGTGAGCCTCTGTGGTATCTATTTATTCAAGTCCCTTCCTTGGTTTCTCTCCAAGTCTGTGTGGAGGATCTTCCCTCTGTCTTCCTTAAGGATTGCATGTTGCAATGGCAGTAGGGGCTTTGCCCGGCTGTTTAGTTTTGTGGAGTCTGGGCTGTCAGCATTCTCAGTTGTATGGAGAATATTCATTGTAATGCTCACATCTGTTTTTCATTTGATAAGGTTAGGCCTTATCAATAGAGAATGGTAAGCACTCTTAAAAGTGAAATAAGCCCATAGATTTAAAAATTCATTTAACTCGGAATTCTTTTCATATTAAAGGTTTTAAAAATTGGAAAAAAAAAGTTTTCCTTTGTTTTTTTGGAGGGGGAGAGTTAACAGAGGTTGTGCTCAGATATTGATGACTGGAGGATTGAAAGGGATTCCTTTAAAGATGACTTAGACTCCAGTAGGGAGAGGGTAGTTTTTCTGCCAGTGGAGAGATGCAGTAGTTGCAGCCCGAATGTGATAAAGTATGTCTACAACATTGGCTGTTATTGATAGGACACACTTTGCCATGAGCTGCATTGTTAGTGCCGGAGTTTTGCCTTGGCTGTGCAGGGAGAGGGTGTGTTAGGTCCTCTCCCTGAGGGCTATATGCAGATGTCCCCACCTCATTAAGTCTCCACCCAGTTACCTGGGTAACCTGCAGACCTGGAGGCAGTTACCTTTCCCTGAGGTCACCTCCTAATCCACCTGGCCACACCCCTTGCCCCTGCCCTAGATAAAGCAGGGCTGGGTGGGGGTCGCGCTCTCTCTCCCCCCCCCCTTTCTCTCCCTTCTCTCTGGCCATGGATCATCTTGGCCACAGGCCAGCAGTTTGGTAATAAACTTTTCTCTCCTGCCTGAATACCGCGTGGCGTTCTCCTTTACCGGCTACCTACTTTAAAAACCTAACAGGGTGGTGATAGTTGAATAATGAAGAAAGGTATTACCCAAATCTTTCAATCTATGTCAATGTTAAATTGATTTTTAAATTAAAAACAAAATTATGTCTTGAGTACTGTTAGCAACGGCTAAGATCCATGCACTTACATAAATGCTGTTTGTGCAGGCTATCAAACATTATTAACAGCCACAGAGGAAGAGTCCCTGAAGAACTCACAGAACTGGGATACTACTGCTAGCTCTTAATATATCTTCTTTTCCTACAGGAATCCTACGAACACATGGCTAAACTGAGAATCACAAGAGAAACACCTTCTGAGTGCAACTGTCCAGCAGGTAAGAAATGAAACTTAACTAGGTTCCATCTAGAGGAGAGCATTTGCAAACAAAAGATCATATGCCTGTCAGGTCTACCTGTAACAGTAACAGAGAAAGAATGCAGACCCAACTTGCTTTAAGAAAATCAACATGTCTCCCTTTGACAGATGGTGAGTAAAGCCACAAATATTATTTTAAGCAGCATACCAGTGTCTGTGAGGGGAAAAAAAAGAGCTAATCACCATGAAAAATATTGGCAAGGGGATATACAAATTTCTTAGTATCCCGGATTGAAAAGTCATCTTCAATTTTATTAAATAACTTCAGTGTTCGTGGTGAACATGGTCTGAATAGCTGTGAAGCCCTGGTGTCTAATGTTATATTAGTGCAGAGTTTTTTGTGGTTATTATATTTGCAAGTGATCTGACCTGTAGGTAAAAATGAAGACTAAAGGAAATTAGTTCTTTATTTTGTTCTCAGTACCTTGCCAGAAATATTCTTCCATGTTGTCCATTTTTCTGTGTAGTTATAAGAAACCATAGTGACAGTGTGTATTAGAAGGATAGAGACGAAAGGGTAGTGAATGAGCACCCCCACCCCCCACCCCCGAATCATTAAATCTTCATTCAGAGACTTCTGAGCCTTGGTTGTTGTCTGTAGACCTAACAATTTAAAAGCTCTTGGAATATGGCCAGGGGAAGGCATTTAGTGGATCCAATATTATATAAGGCATCAAAACTCCCATGAATCTCAAGAAGTTCTTTAGATAAACATGGTGAATGTATTTATGAACATTCTAGTTTCTTTCATCCTTATGCATGGAAAATGAGTCTTTTTCTCTCATATGGAAGAGCTCATTTCAATGTAGTCATGTGCTTCATAATGACACTTCAACCCAAGACAGGTCACAAATATAACAGTGGACCCCTAAGATTGTGTAACCTAGTGATGTCATAGCCAGCTTAGTTTGTGTGAGTGAGCTGTGTGATGTTTGCTCAGCAGTGGGATGGCAACAGCACAGCCCTTAGAATACGCCCCAGTTATGATTAAGCTGCAGGTGACTGTGAAAATCTTTGCGGCTGCTGTTCACTGCTGGCTCACGCCTGTAATCCTGGCTACTCAGTAGGTGGAGATCTGAGAATTGCAGTTCAAAGCCAGCCTAGTCAGCAAAGTCTATGAGAATCTTATCTCCAACAAACTAAGGAAAAGCTGGAAAAGGCACTGTGGCTCAAGTGGTAGAACGCTAGCCTTGAGCACAGAGAGGCTCAGGGATAGCACCCAAGACCCTGAGTCCAAGCCCCGGGACTGGGGATAAAAAGGACTACTGCCTGTAATTTCTTATAGTTTGCGGTTGGTTTTTGTCTCATGATAACTAGTTCAGGCACAGTTTGGACTTTTCAATTTTCAGGTTATACAGCATAAAAGCTTTTAGTATTTGTATTTAGTATTTGTATTTGACCATCTTTGAGATATATTATTTTTTCAGTGAAGGCTTTTGATAAGAAGACAAAGCGTGGATGTTTGACATTGTGTGTTTCATCCTGAGTAGTTGAGAAAGACCTCAGAAGTAAGATATTCAAGGGAAGAACTTTTCCAGGACAGGAATGAAATCACAGCTGCCCCTGCCCCATAGAGATGATGTTAATTCCCCCGACAGTGGGTAGGGTAGGTATAGGACTTCACAAATCACACCTGGCAGGAAAGAGCATCTTTTGAATATACAAAAAAATCCAGTACACGGGCTGTGTGTATGTGGGGAGCTTAAATTTAATTTGGAAGATTCATAACAAACTTGGTAAAATGTTGAAAAGTGACCACACTGAGTTCTATTTCCAGAGGAGATACTATCGTTTTCATGATGCTTCATGTAGGCCAGTGATTGAACTCTTGTCATCTGGGAGAAAGCTATTATCCTTAAGAGTTTGCTGTATATTCCCTGGGATGATTATTACAGACTTTGTTTTTCCATCTTGCTTTTTTGGGGGTCAGTCCTGGGCCTTGGACTCAGGGCCTGAGCACTGTCCCTGGCTTCTTCCCGCTCAATGCTAGAACTCTGCCACCTGAGCCACAGCGCCCCTTCTGGCCGTTTTCCATATATGTGGTGCTGGGGAATCGAACAGAGAGCTTCTTGCCACTAGGCCATATTCCCAGCCCTGTTTTTCCATCTTAATGTGATAAATGAATAATAAACAGCAATTCTCTTGGGTTGTTGTTTATTGGTTGCTCTATCACCTGCTTTCCTTCTTGCCACCACTGGAACTCTGCATTACATCAGTTTTTACCTGGCTCCTTGGGAGGGAACTCTGAAGGGGCACATTCAAACACACAGAACCAGATGGGGTTTTTGGTGAGTTACAGAAATAAACTCAGTTCTGCTTGTCCAATAACAAGACATCACCCAAACGCAGGCTTTGTGTTAAAAGTAAAAGATTCTGGAGAAAACCAGCTGATGCAGGATTATCTTAGGGAATGAGCTGGCTGGCCAAAAAGGCTTAGAAAGAAGATATGGCACTTCCCACCTGATTTGGCTGGAACCTCTGTTCGCCATGTGTGACTAAGACTTGTCACCCAGACATCTGTTTGCAGGACAGAGTGAGACAAGTGTGACCTCAACTCAGTTCCTGTGGACACATGCCCATCCATTGAAGTTGACACTCTTGATGCTAGGCTGAGTCTCAGAGCCAAGGGTCGGTAGCAAAGAAGCAAATTTGTGTTGTTTGTACTCACTGATGGCTTCTGCTAGAACTCAGGTCTTACTGGGGTTTTCCCAGGTAGCCTCTGTGGGAAGGCTTTGAGGACGATTTATTGAATGGCTTCTCACAGTAGGAGAGGCTCTTTGTGATTTAATTTCTATAACTAGGAGAGTTTTAAGTGCTAGCAATCTTAGGATTTGTCCCCTGGGCAGAGGGTCTCCAGAGCTAGAAGCCTAATAAGGAATCCATAATGAGCTGGATATGTCTAGACTGCAATCTTAGAGCTGGAATCCTAGATCTAATACTAAATAATGGTGTGACTGTGATCAAATGAATGCACTTCATTTTTTCACCAGGAAATAAAAAGACTAGAAATTCCTTCTCCTTTGTATGATTTATGTAAATTGTTTGGCATATTAGTGTTTAGAGCTTAAATATTACTTCTGTTTTTTGTGTTGGTTTTTTTTTTTTGGTAAGTTTCTCAGAAAGACTAGGCAAATTCTCATACCACTAAACCTGCACCCACAGTTCACTAGTCTTTTTCTTACATTCCTTCCTCTGCTCCACAGAGGAACAAGTGGGAAATGTTGCAAAAGTTGCTCAGAACCTAAAGCTAATGTACATGGCGGTTAGTTAAACATCTGTACGTCATTTATAAAGATAATCTTGCATGTCAGTATCTCTTGGTGTTGTAGCAGTGGAATTTGGGGTTTTTCATGATACCTAGTTTTGTCTCCAAAGTGTTCACCAAAATGACAGGGGAAACAGACCATTTAGACTAAAGTATACCGGGTAGAAAGACTTGGATTTATTGGGCAAGGACTTAGTAAAGAGTGTCTTTACAGCTTCAATATGAGATGTTTACCAAAATGAGTGTCTTCTCCATCTGACTCGTAGACCTATTCAAATCAGATTTATTTATACAGTGATATTTATAACATAAAGTTGGACAGTCATTATTATATCATCTTTGTCCTCAGTAGAAAGGTATATTTACCTTTTTTGTAAGATCAAGAGACGCTCTAGAATACCAAAAGAAAATTTGCTTTTAGGAACCCCAAATAATTCATCAAAGCTATGTTTAGCAGATTTGCGTTAGCAATGGCAGAGACAAGGAAATAACAGCTGCTATTTGTGGCTTGATCCCTGTCATACCTGACTGTCTCTAAGAAAGTAACTTGGCTCTTCACTATGGGTACAGAATTCTACTTCAGGTTGTGTTCTTTGGATCTTCCATGAAGTATGCATAAAGCAGGCATATTTACAGAAAGGTTTCTCTGTCCAGCCAATGAAGAACGATGGGAATGGATACACCATTCAAGTGATAAGAACTCATTCATCAGTACCATTGGCCTCCTCAGCCTATTAGGTGTTGAAAAGATATGTCCCGGCCATCCCAGAGGACCATGCACAGATCATCACAGACAGGAGAAGAAGGTTCAAAAGGAGGTTTATTAGTGGGGCCATAGTTCCCATGGGAGAGGGAGCTACATGGTGTCTGCACCTTATCCACGTGGCAGCTTCTCTCTCTGGGGGTAAAGGGGAAGTAGACAGGTAGTGAGTAGGAGTGGCTCATTAGGTATGGGTGGATCTGGGGGCTAGTGGGAGGAGCTGAGGACCTGAGGCTAAGGAAATGCAAACAGGTATAAGAACCTCTGTGGTGTCATCCATGAAGAATAGGAAATGAAGAAAGCCACCTTGGCTTTTTCATTAACATGTTACACAATCTTGTGCAAATCATTTCCACATATGGCTTTTTACAAACTGGTCATATCATTGTAAGTAAGATCTGGGCAATAACGACTTAGCATCTTAGTCAATTCTCTACCTAGCATAAATTCTAAACAGTACCAGATTTGGGGATTTTTTTTTTGGGGGGGGGGGGGCAAATGAGGCAGACTTGCCCTACATCCTCATGGAGTTTCTAGTTCCATGAAGATGACACCAAATGTTAATTTGAAAAGGACTTTCCATGTGGGATAAGCAAAATCAAGAGGAGTACATTTTGGAGCATATAACCTAAATCTATGAAATGTTTACAATATGGGAAGTTGTTTAAATGGTTTGGTGGTAGAGAAAGAAAACTATACTTATGTTTCAGAAATTCATAATAGAAGAAAATATGGCTCCTGAGAAAATCTGTAGGAATGGATACAAAGTTTGTTGGTTGCCTTTTGAATTTCTAAGAATTGATGGATAGGTAGATAAAGGTACACTGGTAGCTGATCTGCTGATATTCCAAATGAAAGAAACATGATATTTTTTTTCTTGGTCATGGGGCTTGAACTCTGGGCCTGGGCTCTGTCCCTGAGCTCTTCAGCTCTACTCCCTGAGCCACTTTCTAAACATGATTTTTAATATAGAATGGACAGCCTGTTCTATATGATGGTAGTCTACTCTATTCTATGAATAGTGAGAATAAAGTTGAGAACTTCTTGTGTGGAGTGTTTAACAGCTACAGGTAAAAAGTGAGACTAGAAGCCATCTGGTGGTGGCTCAGTTATAATTCTAGCTTCTTAGGAGATTGCAATCTGAAGGTTGGGATTCAAAGCCAGCCTAGGCAGGAACTTCCATGAGTCTCTCACCTTCAATAGCCACCAAAAAGCCAAAGTAGAGCTGTGGCTCAAGTGATAGAAAGCCAGCCTTGAGCGAAAAAGTTAAGGGGCAATGCCCAGGCCCTGAGGTCAAGCCCTAGTATGAGCATACACAGAAAGTAGATACTTCTTAAGGTATCCTCTATACTTATGAAATGACTATTTACAAAGTGGGAGTAAATGCCAACAAGCGCAAGTACCCCTCATTCCCAAGTGGGAGCAGTACAGATCCTGGTGATGGATTGAGGACGCCCCAGTATGGTGATGGACGTAAATGTTCATGCTTGCTTTGAGATAGAGCATTCTTCCCCCTGGTGTCAGAGCCTTTGTGTTCCTTTGCTAATCCAGTTGACTTGAGCATATAAAACTCCATGTCTTGCTTTATACATTTTCAATGATACAGAGAACAGAAACAGTTTTACCTTAAGAAACTTGAATAAGCAACTTGAGATGGTGAATGTTATGGAAATGAAAATGGCAGATATTCTCCACTTCCTGTGACACAGATCAGGGCACAGTGATGAGGGTGCCCCCACGAATATCCCCAGTAAGTCTTTCTCAGGCCTACTGAATCCAAAAGGCTGGACATGACATGCTCAGTGACTTTTCTGCTGAGAGTGGACAAGGACAAGTTGCCTTTTGAAGGGGTGTTCTTGTTTCTTCTCTTTTGTCTGCCTTGTTTACAAATGAAGAAGCTAATTCTTCCAATTCTTGCTCTGTGATGCTTGGCTTGGAACTTGAGGCCTTTCCTTGCTTCATTTAAGCCACTCCTCCAGTTCCTTTTTTTTTTTTTTTTTTGGCTTTTGAGTTATCTTTGGATAGTCTTTTGGGCTGGCCAGCCCTCCCCTTCCTCTATCTCTTCCACCTTTCTCCCTTTTCCTCTGCCCTTTTCACTCTTCTTCCCCTTTAACTCCTCGTCCCCTCCCTCCCCTGCTTTTCATTTGATCAGGTGGTCTCAAGACTGTGCTCCTCCCTACCTCTGTTCCCCAGTATCTGGGAAACAGAAGTGTGCCACGATGTCTGGCTTCCTTTCCCTTTCTCACTGTAGTAATTCCGTTGGTAATTATGTAAAAGGATACCAATACTACATGGAGTTTCAATTCACTGTAGCTTATTCGATGTGTAGGAGCAAGCATTCTTTCAAGGCCACAGTCTGCTCTGCTTCTGATTGCTTTGTAAGGGTGTAAAATCAACTCTGTGACATGACACACATGGAAGCCATCCAAGACCTATCATGAAAAACTGTTTGGATGCCCTCCTTACCATGTTAGAGACTCTCTGGGGTGGTTTGGTGGAAGTGGAGAATGTGAAAACTGTTTATGGATGACTCTGAGCTGCAGGCTGAAACCTGAAACCCAGGATATGACTGGCTACACCTAGAAGCATTGCTACCTAACCTGGCTTGCCAAGATGGGTGAAGTTTGGTGGGGTGGTTTAAAGTGCCATGGAATTTCACAATGCCCCCAATCCCTCCCCAATTTGTGTTAACAATGGTGATTCTTACGTGGAGATAGGAGGAACTGAGCTAAATAGGAGTTCACTGCTCCACCAGTTTCTTCCCAATTGAATTGCGAGCTATCCCTTGTCTTCTTTGGTGATGGACAAAATCAGTAGAGAAAGCAGATAGTTTCTCCAACCCATCAGCTCTAAGATACCTGAAATGCAGTCAATGTTGCACTTGTGTATAGTAGATACAGCCACAGCCATGACCTTTGGGCTAGTATTCCAACAGCTAGAATAAGTGGAATTAATACTGTCATTCAACTTACTGTGGAACTTCTTCCCCTCAAAATTTGGAATTTCTATGAGTACAGGATAATTTGGAATTGCGATGACACTTCTGACGTCATTGCATCCAGAGACATCACTGCCTCTTCAGTTGAAGGCCTTATTCTCTTCATGAATGGTAGTTGAAATGTATTCATTTCCCTTCATAATGTGTTCCTTACATTGATCACTAGATTCATGCAGTTTTTGTTATAAGGGCATACTTATAGGCTTTGACACCTAAAATGTAAAGAAAAATTATAATTTCAATTTATAGGCGTTCTGGTCTTCATTATGGACATGAAGCTTTAATTCTTGTATTTAAAATATATTCACACGTTATAAAATACAATGATCATATTTACTCTAATTGAGTAAATTGTATCAAGCTCTAGCTTGTACATTATGGTATAACTGGGAGTCAGAATATATGTCTAGATAGTCTTCTTTGTTATCGGTTCCTCTCGCCTCTTCTCCCACTTTTCTCACCTCTTTTCCTCCTCTTCCTTCTCCCTTTTCTTCCCAAAGAGCTCAGTGTTCCTCACTGAACGTGAGGAACCTATTCCTTAATCTGTTCGCACTAGGAAGTTGGGGAAATGCACAATGTAACCCACTGTGATATCATACATCACAAACATCAACATCTCTCACCCCATCCGTCTGCCTTAAAGTCTGAGATTTTTTTAAGCCTTTAAGTCATCCCAGTTTTTGACATGTTTCTGTGCATTTTTTCATTTTTCTTTGTGCTTTTATACTTTTTGTTGCCAGCACCAGGGCTTGTACCCAGGTCCTGAGTGCTATCCCTTAGCCTTTGCACTCAAGGATAGTGGTCTACCACTTGAACCACAGCTCTGTTTCCTGATTTTTTGGTGATTAATTGTAGATAAGAGACTTTCTGGTGCATGCTTTCTTTGAACCTTGATTCTCAGAAATCATTCTCTTGAGGATTACAGACATGAGCCACTGGCACCTTGCTCCTTTGAGCTTTTATTCTTCACACATACGCACATAGAGTCTTGTCAACAAGTTGCTGCTGCCATTAACTTTTTAATATAGTTATTGTTAACACTAGAGTTTTGTTGAGCAGTTAATGTTTAGCTGGCCAAATAGTATCTGCAACATAACTTTCCCCCAAATTACAATGTCCCTTAGTATCTGAAGTGGGTTGGCTCTACAACCCATGTGGCTAATGAAGTTCTTTTGATATAAAACAGTATAATACTTGCATATAAACTACAAACATCCTTCATATACTTTGTCTTCTCTAGATTGCTTACAGTAAGTAATATAATTGAAATAATGTGTAGCTAGATTTTATACCATATTATAGGGCATTATGACAAGAAAACAGTGTGAATGTGTTTTAGTACAGATGCACTGCTTTTCCCTTAAAGATGTACAATCTTTAGTTGGTTGAATTTGCATATGCAGAGTATTTATTTGTGCATTATTTATAGAAACTATGGTGTAAGAAAGTTGGTCTTTGGTAAAATGATGATGGTTCTATGTTGAAACTGAAATGGACACCATGAGGAGACTGTGAGTTTTGTGTCTGCATTTAAATGACAGGCAAGATCTTGAGAAATTACTAATATTGTAGCCAATATTGACTGAGAAATCCAATGCATTTCACAGAGAGAGTGTAAATCTGGCCACATTGTAACGAGTACAACAGAAGGAAAATTGAAAGACTAACTTGTTCCCATTGAAATGAATGTCCACTGTCATCAGGTGTTTGAGCAGGGAGTTGTGGATAGCTCTTTGGCCAAGCAAAGCACATTTTATACGTGTCTGGTAGGACATGCAATAGAATGACACAGCAGCTCTACAAGCTATTGAGCTTTGGTGAGTGATTGTTTTCCCTTCCATATATCGTTTCAAACTATGGGCTTCAAGGAAGTCTGCAACATAAAAATGACTTTTTGTTTTGACAGACCTGGGGCTTGAACTCAGGGCCTGGGCACTGAGCTTTTGCTCAAGGCTGGCACTCAGCTCTACTCTGAACTATCTGTTGGTTGGAGCTAAGTGTCTTGTGGACTTTTCCTGCCCAGGCTTGCTTTGAACTGTGATCCTCAGATCTCATTTCTGAGTAGCTAGGATTGTACGCATAGGCCACCAGTACCTGACTTCCTGACTTTTTCTCCTCTGTCCTTTGTCCTCCTCCTCAGGCCCCCTTCCTTCCTTCCTCCTCCTTTTTTTCATCTTTCTTCTTTTTTCCCCTTTTCTTCATTGCTTTGCTTTCTGAGAGAAGTCAATGATCAGCCAACCATGAAATGGGAAAGTGGACCAAATAAGGCTGGATAATTTATTTGAGCCAAACAGAGGTATTATAATCTATTAAAAATATTTAGCCAAACACACTGTATCTGTGACTTTATCTCCTAACCCTGCAGACTGTCTGGTAGTTGCCCAGGACCTGAGGCAGGAAGGCGGACCCGTGTGCCTGAACTTTCCAGTCATGTCTTTGCAACTGGTAGTTTTTAATAAAAGAAAAACTCTAACATTGTGAAATTACATCAGTGAAGAAACCATAGCTTTTTATGTTCTTGTATATGCTTTTCTTCTGTGCAACGTTATTCAATGCCCTAAATTTCAGCTAATTTTGAAATATTTTCTTGAATATTGAGATTAGTCTGGAAATCAGGCTAGGAATAAATGAAGTGCTGGTGTGGTAATAAAATTTATGTTACCATTTTATGAATATGAAAATGTCTAATTTTTATAACACAAGGTATCTTTGGATTAAGAAGTCTAGGACATTTTATTCTTTTACACCTTTTTTTTAAAGCAGGAAAACCTTCGCTTCTACCATCAGTCTTGAAGCAGAAATCCCAGAAAAGAGAATTTTATAATCAGTCACAAAGAATTCCTACACGCTTCATGTATCCCTTCCTCATCATTTCCCATTTCTTAGGAGTCTCCACATTGTTTAATTGTAATCATGTGCAACTAGCATTTTAAAGCTTCACACTGCTTTCACATTTATGGGATATGATGAGAAGATTAAGAATGGTTGAAACTTAAGAATAAATACAGGAAACTTAAGAGTAGATATAGAAATGCGACTCCACCAGGCTTTCATGGAGCACACATTACCTCAGTGGGCTTCATGTTGTGGCCATCCATATATAGAAGAACAAACTAGAAGGTGCACTGTCCCAAACAACCCTCATTCTAGTCAGGCCCCTCTCCTGTACTCTGCTTTGCAATTCTGTAGCAGGAATCTAAACTCTGGTTTCCTTCCATTGCATTGGTGTTGTTTGACCTGACTTTCCCTCAGCTTGGAACTTACGCATATGGGACTCAGGTGGCAGGGCCCTGCCTTTCCAGGGCCTGCACTTAGTATTCAATCTATTGTGGAGCAGAGGGATGTTCATGACCCATAGCAAAACTCCTCCCACGTCCCATAAAGTGACATGTTGTTTCTATTAAGGGATCATTTTCTTAAGTGAAATCATGACCAGTCATGATGGCATGGAAGTATACAGAGGCCAAGTGATATGTGTTACTTTAATTACCGAAGAAGTATCTATTACGATTCCATAATGGTTCAAAGAAGAATTTTAAGACTGAAACATTGGTTTTTTTGTTTGTTTAGTTCAGAAGTAATTGAAATGGAATATGTAAATAGAGTCAAAGTGGACTTTTCCAAGTGAGAAAGAGAAGTCAATTGCACTTCGAAAGAAACTATATGACTATAGCAAGAAAGACATCGCCAATTAACAAATATTTATTTTCCTTTGCTATTCTCTGCTATTTATCCTGTTACATAGTAGTGGAATGAATTAGGAAGAGAGTGATGTAGAGTGCATGGTTTTCCATTGCAACACAAACTCTATCTATCTATCTATCTATCTATCTATCTATCTATCTATCTATCTACCTATATTTTTGCTGTTCCCGGGGTTTGAACTCAGGCTTGGACACAGTTCCTGAGCTTTTTTTGCTTAAGGCTAGCACTCTGTCACTTGAGCAATAGCTCCACTTCCAGCTTTTTGGTGGTTAATTGAAGAGAAGAGTCTCACAGATTTTTCCTGCCCAGGCTGGCTTAGAACCTCGATCCTCAGATCTCAGCCTCCTGAATAGCTAGGATTACTGGCTACAGCCACTGGCTTCCAGCTTACTTTCCCTATAGTCTTAAACTATGTAGGAATCAACTCTTTGGTAAGCTTTTTTTCATTTTTATGTTTATATTAGTAATGATTATTTTGTCTCCATTTTCCTATCTTATGATTATTTAATTAGAAGGCAATTGTTTATTTTTTATTTGATTAGTTATTTAAAAGACAGGTCTTTGGGGCTTTATATAATATGATCCAAAGGTAGCACTAATGTCTGTGAACCTTAAAATTATACTATCCCTTTTTTGATGACCAAAGCTCATTAGAAACTGTAGCCTGTGGCTCAGGCCTGTAATCCCAGATCCTTATGAGATTGGAGGATTGTGCTTTGAAACCCGCCCTGGGCAGGGAAATCCATGACATCCATCCTCCATGAACCACCAAAGTACCAGAAATGGTGCTATTTCTCAAGGGGTAGCATGCCAGCATGGAGTGACAAAGCTAAGGGACATAGCCCAGTCTCTGAGTTCAATTTTCAGTGCTGGCTCAAAAACCAAAACCCCACCAAAACACAAATGACCTGAAAGACTCTAGTCCCTGTGCGTAGGAACTATTAATTTGTCCTACTACTGTGAAGGGAAGAGCTTCTGAGTTCTTACAAAAACTATCTTTAAGTATTTGTGCAAAGGAGTTGCCATTTGACAAAGCAGTTTATGAATATGGCAGATCTTAACCCACCTCACCCCTTTCAACATTCTTGCCCCTCCTTCCTCTGCCCACCCTTTCCATTTTCTTACTTTTGTAGTATGTACAATGAATTCTTGACTACATTCCCCCCCTTCCCCTTCATTTGTCTCCCGCTCTCCCCCTTGCCCCCACTTGATGAGCTGCTGTTTTTCACCCTTATGCTTTGGGAAGTAATCATAAGCACCACCCCCCTACCCCAGTTCTTCCTCAGAACTTTCTAGATTCCTAGAGAGGGGTCATTGTAAATGTATAACACAAGAATAAATAGAATAGCAAGATATGAGAGGGTTGAAGACATGCTTTAATCATTAGACTTTGTGATTCGAATAAACAACTGTGGTTGAATAAAGACACTGCACATTCCTGTTGGATATTTCTCATAGAGTGAACACAGTGCTGTCCCAACTCTTTTACTCTATTTAAGTTTTTGGCTCATCACTGGTATTTGTTTCATTATCTAACAAAAATATCGCGTGTCTCTTGTTTGCAAAGGCTGCAGAGGAGGGAATGCTTATTCTATGTGTAGAGAGAGAAGGAAGGCTGGAGAGATGTTTGTGCTTGTGCAGAAGCCATTTTTTTTTAATAAACGCAGGATAGGTTGTCCACCTCCCAAATTTTGCACTACTCTTTTCGCTGTCCTAGCTTTGACTTATTTTGTTGTATGTTCTCGTTTGGTTATTTCCTTGAACATCCCATCTCATTTCCATCTCATTCATTTTTGTGTTGCAGCTTCTGACAACTGTCTTAAGTCCACACTTCTCTAGATTTTTATACCTAGCAGCCATTTGGCTTCTACTTTTCCTGATCTCTCTCTTCCTCTCTCACTACCTGTGCCTAATGTTGAGGTTATAGTATCCAAAATAGCTCAGGCCTCAGCCACCTTGGTGTGTTCATGCTATCTGTCCCTTCCTGCCTCAGTGTCTGTACCTTTTGGCTGGTTTCACTCAGATTATGGCCAGAGAATGGCTGAAGTAAATAACAGGAAGGAAGAAAGGAAATGTATGGTGATTAGCAGTTCTTTGAGGGAAATGTTTACCTTTATTCACAAACAGTGTATGTGTTGGTAGTTTTCCTATTGCCAGAGAAAGAGAGTGTTGATTCTAAATGTTAGTTTTTAACATGAGAATCTTAAGCATTATATGTCATAACTCTAAAAAATGTTAGGTGTTTCAGAATCTTTCAAAAATATTTATTGTCTTTTTTCTCCTTTATTGTCAAAGTGAAGTACAGAGGGGTTACAATTTCATATATAATGCAGTGAGTACATTTCTTGTCCAACATGTTAACTCCTCCTCCCCTCCACATGCCTACCTCTTCCCTCCTGCTTCCCCTTCCACCCACGAGTTGTATGGTTGGTTTACACCAAATGGATTTGTGAGTATTGTGTTTGGAGTTGTTTGTATTTTTATCCTTTGTCTATTGATTTTGATATTTACTTTCTCTTCCCTAGCTCTAATACACGTATATACAGGATCCAGGGTGCTCAGATGAGATACAGTGATAGTGGGGGTAAAACCACAGGAAGGGAATACGAGAGAAAATAAAAAGGGTACGGATTCATATCGCATGTTGAAAATAATTACAATAATGATATACCACTTGTTTCCATAACATGGAGCTCATTTCACTTAGCATCATCTTAAGTGTCCATAAGGGCATAGCTATCGGGCTATTATGACTTCGGCTTTGACTAGCCTAAACATGTACTAATTATTCAAAAAAAAATTTACTAAGTGAAGTGAACCAGACCTAAAGAAACATAGACTGTATTGTTTTCCTCATAGGAAAAACATTTTTTTTCTTATTTATTGTCAAAGTGATGTACAGAGAGGTTACAGTTGCATATGTTAGGCATTGGATACATTTCTTATACTGTTTGTTACCTCCTCCCTCATTTACCCTCCCCTCCCCCTGCCCCTCTCCCCCCAGAGTTGTTCACTTGGCTTACACCAAACAGTTTTGAAAGCATTGCCTTTGTAGTCGTTTGTCTTTTTATCCTGTGTCTCTCGGTTTTGGTATTCCCTTTCACTTTCCTAATTCTAATACCAGTATATACAGTTTCCAAAGTACTCAAATAAGATAAACTGATAGTGCAGGTACAACCGCAGGAAGGGGATACAAGAGCATCATCAACAGTAGAAGCTACAGTTACACATGGCATGTTGAAAGTAATTACAGCAGTGATATAACAGTTGTTTCCATAAAATGGAGGTTGTTTCACTTAGCCTCATCTTATGTGTTCATAACAGTATTGCTATTGGGCTCTTGTGATCCTCTGCTGTGACTAGCCTAAACCTGTGCTAACTATTCCCTATGAGGGAGAGCATAGAATCCATGTTTCTTTGGGTCTGGCTCACTTCACTTAGGATAATTTTTTCCAAGTCCTTTCATTTCCTTACAAATGCGGCAATGTCATTCTTTGAGACAGAGGTATGAATTTCCATTGTGTATATGTACCACATTTTCCTGATCCATTCATCTACTGAGCGTTACTGGGTGGGATCCATATTTTAGCTATGCCAAATTGTGCTGTGATGAATATTGTTGTGCTGGTGGCTTTTGTGTGTTCTTCTCTGTGGTCTTTGGGTAGATGCCAAATGTGGGGCTGCTGGATCATCAGGGTGCTCTATGTTTACCTTCTGAGAAATCTCCATACCACTTGCCAGAGTGGCTGAACAAGTTTACATTCCCACCAACGATGAACGATGAAGTAGGGTTCCCTTTTGTCCACATCCCCTCCAACATTTATTATTGTTAGTTTTCTTGATATAGGTCATTCTTACTGGGGTGAGATGGAATCTCAATGTTGTTTTGATTTGCATTTCTTTTATGGCCAGAGATGTAGAGCACTTTTTCATATGACTCTTGGCCATTCTCATTTCCTCATCAGACAAGTCTCTTTGTAAGTCTTTAGCCCACTTGTTGAGGGGGCTGTTGGTTCTTTGCGGTTTTGTTTTGGAGGAATTTAATTTAATTTAATTTAATTTTTTGTAGTTCTGCATATATTTTACATATGAGGTCTTTGTGCATTGTATGGCTGATAAAGATCTTTTCCCAATCTGTAGGCTTTCCATTCATCTTGTGAGCTATGTCCTTTGCCCTGCAGAAGCTCAGCAATTTGATGCAATCCAATTTGCTCGTCCTCTTTTTGATTTGTAGCATTTATGGCTCTTTGTTAAGGAAGGTCTGTCCTGTGCCAAGGAGCCCAAGTGTTTCTCCTACTTCTTTTAGTGCTTTCAAGGTATCTGTTATAATTTCAAGATCTTTGATCCATGTGGAATTGATTTTGGTGCAGGATGATATATAAGGATCTAATTTTGCACAGGGAAGGGGGATGGGGAATGATGGAGGGTAACAGTACAAGGGGGCAGGAGGAGGAGGATGGGGAGGGTGCACTGATGGAGGTAACAAACAGTACAAGACATGTACTCAAGGCCTAACGTATGAAACTGTAATCACTCTTTTCATCACTTTGACAGTCAATAAGGGAAGGTCTTTAAGTGCTTCCAGCCTCAGTTACCTTCTCCATCAAAAATAGAAAGAGAAGCACCTCTTGATGATTAGCAATACTGCATGGAAGCTCTCTAGAACTAAACAGCATCTAAGGAATGTAATCTAAAAATCACTGCCATAGAATGATGCTAGTTAAGAGGTATGTTATTATGGTCCTCAGAGTCAAAGTTTTAATGAAAGAATTGTATGCTACAGGTTTTCCAGTGCCCAGCCCATGATAGTCTTAATAAATATTGAAGAACTGAGTGAGTTAGTAAAATTGTGTGCAAAGAATGCTTAGTTGAGCATCTCATTGGTGCCATATGGTATAAATATGAGTAGGATAACTGCAAAGAAGCTTCAGAGTGGAGAAGTATCCAAATGTCCTCAAATCCTCGAGTTGCCAGGAAAGAGATCTTTGCTCCATTCTCCAAAAAGTTCCAGCAGAGGGACTTGCCTCCCAAGGGTTTGGCTGAGGATAGACATGGGTTCAGGGCAAAGTGGTCATTTCCAGGAAGGTCCCACCCTGGTGCAAAATGGTCTCCTTGTAAGGGCAGAAGTCCTGTGGGGGCCTCATTCATTGTTGAGGCTTAGTAAAACCTGGGCTGGCCTTGCCCTGAGCAGGGAAAGCACGCCGTGTTTAGCATTTACTCTACTTTGCTCATTCATACTAGGGTATCATGATGAACACCTAGTCTTTTTCTGTTTCATTAATTATTGAATTAGGTTTGCGTGTATCTTTACATGTTTCATTTTAGAGTATGTTGTGCCTGTTGGGTGCTTAATTCAGGGCCTGGGAGTGGTCTGATTTTTTCTTTTTTAAATCAAGGCTAGTGCTCTACCACATGAGCCACAGCCCTACTTCCAGGCTTTTTCTTTTTGGCTGGTTACTTGGTGATAACAGGCTCACAGTCTTTAAGGCTAGTGCTGGCTTTAAACAGCATAGCTTTTTAGATGGTATTTAAGGTGATCATATTAATTGGTATGAGGGCATCTATGTACTTATGAAATCTAGTCCTAGATCATTAGGACAACATCATCTGTTCACCATATCTTACCATCTTTAGTGGCAAGAACATCAAAGTCTCTGGATATTTTTAGGATGTTGGAGGTTACACAGTAGAAGCCATAAGTTTAATATGGGCATTGTCTCTTCAGAAGAGCCTGTCTATCACATGTGAAGATTTCTAAACCTCCCATGCCTTTGCCACATCATGGCGATGAATCCTAATGTTGGTACTCTCAAGTTATTTCTAAGTTTTCAACATAGTTCTGCTGACAGTAAGAAACACAAATACTTCCTGTTCTTTAATGTATACACCACAGCAAAGAAATGCAGGCAAAGGTAGGTCCGGGACTCAAAGCCTATAATCCTAGCTTTTCAGGTGCCTGAGATCTGATGATTGCAGTTTGAAGCCAGTTTGGGCAGGAAAGTCAATGAGATTCTTATCTCCAATAAACTACTCAGAAAAATCTGGAAATGGCACTGTGGCTCATGTGGTAGAATGCCAGCCTTGAGCAAAAGTTGCTTGGGACAGTGCCCAGAGTTCAAGTCCCAGGACCAACAAACCAAAAATCCCATGCAACAGTAAGCATTTATTGCTTCAGGAAGAATTTATTGTAATAAACACGTATGAGGAAAATATCATTGTTGAAAAAGACTAAAGAGAAATCAGTGTCAATGTGTTTGAAGAAAATGGGGTCATTTGATGTTTAAATCTGACTTTGCCTTTGTTCAATGTTTTTATTGCATACAAGATTGCTAGTCTGATCATTTGGAATTGATTTTGGTATAGGGTGATATATAAGGATCTAGTATTCGTTTGTTGCATGTGTTGAACCGGTTTGCCAGCACCATTTGTTAAAGAGTTTATCTTTCTTCCAGACTATTTTTTAGCTCCTTTATCAAAGATAAGGTAGGCATAGATCTGTGGGTTCATTTCTGGATCTTCAATTCAGTTCCATTGGTCTTCAGGGCCTGTTCCGGTGTCAACACCAGGCTGTTTTTACTACTATAGCTTTATAAGAGAGCTTGAAGTTGGGTATTGTAATTCCTCCAGCACTGTTCTTTCTTCTTAGGATTGTTTTTGCTATTCTGGGTCTTTTAATGTTGCATATGAATTTCTGGATTGCTTCCTCTCTTTCATTAAAAAATGGTGTTGGAGTATTAATGGGTATTGCATTGAATTTGTAAATAGCCTTTGGCAATATTGCCATTTTGACTATATTATTTCTCCCAATCAAGGAGCATGGGAGTTTTTTCCACTTCCTTAGTCCTGCCTTAATTTTGTTTTTCATGCTTTTAAATTCTCATCATAGAGGTCTTTCACTTCTTTGATTAAGGTTATTTCTAGGTATTTTAAGTTTTTTTGAGGATATTGCAAAGGGAGTTGCTTTCCTGATTTCAGTGTCGGTCTTCGGGTCATTAGCATATAAAAGGCTGTTGATTTTTGAGTGTTTATTTTATATCCTGCCACTTTGCCAAAGTGTTGGATCAGCTCTAGTAGCTAGGGAGTAGAGTCTATGGGTTCTTTAGGTATAGGATCATGTAATCTTCAAAAAGAAAAAGTTTCACTTCATCTTTTCCTACTTGGAATCCCTTTATGTTCTCTTCTTGCCTAATTGCTCTGGCTAGGAATTCTAGTATTCTGTTGAAGAGGAGGGGGGAGAGAGCAGACATACCTGTCTTGCTCCTGATTTCAAAGTGAATGGCTTTAGCTTTTCACCGTTAGAAATATGCTTGCAGTTGGTTTGTCCTAAACTTCTTTATTTTATTCAGGGACTGTTCCCAGGAATCCCAGTTTTTCCAGGGCTATTATCATAAATGGGTGCTGGATTTTATCGAACGCCTTTTCCGCATCCAGAGATATAACCATGTGGTTCTTTACCTTGCTCCGGTTGATGTGGTGGATTACAATAATTGACTTGCGTATATTAAACCAACTTTGCATCCCTGGGATGAATCCAGTTTGGTCATGGTGTATGATTTTTTTGATGACTGTTGAATTCGATTGGCCAGAATTTTGTTGAGAATTTTTGTGTCTATGTTCATCAGGGAAATCGTCTATAGTTCTCTTTTCGTGATGAGTCCCTGCCTGGTTTCGGGATGAGGGTTACGCTGGCTTCATAGAATATGTTTGGTAATGAACTTTCTCTTTCAATTTCATGGAAGAGTTTGAAAAATATTGGTGTGTGTTCTGTTTTGAAGGCCTCGTAGAATTCTGCTGTGAATCCATCTGCACCTAGACTTTTTTCGGATGGGAGACCACTTATTGCTGTTTCTATTTCAATGCTGGATATGAGTCTGTTTAGAAGGTTTAAATATTCATGATTAAGTTTAGGGATATCAATTTTTTCTAGAAAACCATCCATTTCTTCCAGGTTCTTGAATTTGTTGGCGTAAAGGTTTGCAAAATAGTCCCTTATTGTGTTCTGAATTTTGGATGTTTCTGTGGTGATGTTACCTGTTTCATCTCTGATCTTGTTATTTGGGTGTGCTGCCTTCGTTTTTTGGTCAGGTTTGCTAGGGGTTTGTCTATCATGTTAATTTTTTTCAACGAACCAACTCTTTGTTTTGTTGATTGTTTCAATTTTTTTGTCTCTAGTTTATTTAACTCTGATTTGGTTTTAATTATTTCCTTCCATCTATTGACTTTGGGTTTGGCTTGTTGTTCTCTTTTGAGAAGATTAAGGTGCTTCCTTAAGTGGTTGAGTTGCTGTTTATCCACATTGTTGGTGTATGCACTCAGAGATATGAATTTTCGTCTGAGTACAGACTTTTCTGTGTCCCAAAGAAGCTGGTACATTGTGTACTTATGTTTGTTGAATTCTGTAAACATTTGAATTTCTGTCCTTATTTCTTTAATGACCCACAGATGGTTCAGCAGTATGTTGCTTAGTCTTCATGGTTTGTAGGATTTTGTGTGGTGGCTATTTGAGTTCAGCTCTAGGTTTATTCCTTTGTGGTCTGAGAGAATGCAGGGAATGTATTTTGATCCTTTGCAATTTGTGCAGATTTTCTTCGTGCCCTAAGATGTGATCTATTTTGGAACTGTTCCATGTGCTGCCAAAAAGAATGTCTATTCTGGTATTGCTTGATGAATTATTCT